>NW_025891629.1:18167-24276 GCF_002878395.1 Capsicum annuum
GTATTTTAAAAATAACACTTTCATATTATTTAGCTTTATTTTTTTTTGTGTGTCTTCCCATGATTATGCCGTGTGTGTTTTAAAAAAAATCTTACTACATCTTATTTAGTTTAAAATAAAAACTTTAAACTTAAGTTTGTTTAAAGTAAAAGAGGATTTATTGTTTATGTCGCTTCATTTAAACACATAGCACTCGTATAATAGAATATTAAAATTCATTTTAATTGATATATACAATATCAATTTTCAAGTGATTAAAAAATTATTTAATTTAAAATATGTAATTCAACAATGGAGTCAACATTTTTATTATTTTTTAGAGAAATTAAAATATATAAATAAGCATAATAATTATTCAAATAAATTTAATGTATAATATATTCATAAATAAAATATATATATATATATATATGTGTGTGTGTGTGTGTGAAATGAAAATCATAGGGTTTGAGGGTATTTTTGTCATTTTATAATTTTATACCAAGGATAAATTAAGTTGGGATAGTAATCCCACCATATCTATGGGTAACTTATCCCGGGACTGATTATTAGTCCCGAAATAAGTTATCCCAAATAATGACAACCAAACAAGTGATTAAAATTTTTGTCTCGAGATTATTATTTTATCCCAAAATTATTTACCTTAATACCACACACCAACCGACCCCTAAGAGTATCATTTTGGACAAACTAAACAATTTAAATTAAATATTTCAAATTTAAAAAAGAAAAGATGCACATCCTCTATTCGCTCGCTTTACTGTAACTTTTAGGAGGAAAATAATTTTTTTTTATCTTTTATTTTCTAAAATTATTTAATTAAGACTAGAAATATGAATATTATGATTAAATAGTCATATCAATTATTATTTTTAAAAGACATGTAAAGTCCAAACTGAATAAGTAAAAATGAAGTGAGGAAATACATATTAACAAAAATAGGAAAAAGAAATGAATATACCTCTCAACTTTGCGATTGAAAAAAATAATATATTCCTCATAAAAAATAGTGAATCTATAATCTATAATATATTAAAGGCTTAAGTCATCGCCAGACACCTAAACTTGTTTCAAAAATTCACTTAACCCCCTCAACTAAGGCCTGTATCTATCAGGCCCTTAACCCACCCGAAATTTGATCCTACCAAGCTATTTTTGGACGATCAGCTAAATGCTCAAGTGTATACAACACACACGCGCTGATGTGGCAAAACTGACCAATTAGAAAAAAATACGTGACAAAAAAAAATTATATTATGGAAATGTTGATTTGTCCATTTTCTATTTAATTATCGTTTAATAATAATTTCTTGATTAAAAAAAAGAAAAAAGCACCCCAGCCCCACCAGTGGTCGTCTTCATCACCCCCATCCCCTATCTCTTTCCTCTTCACACACACACAGAGTTATCTTCACACACAAAGCCCCAAACCCCCACCCCCTTCGTCTTCACACACACAGAGCTATCGTCTTCATACCCCTCCCCCGTCGTCTTCACACATAAAGCCCTCCCACTTGATTCCCGCAAGCTAATTTTTTTTCCAGGCTTACTCCATAGGAGAAGTAAAATTTTCCCAAGAATCCTTGAGCTGGAAATGAAAAATGAACTCAAAGTGTCATATTAGGCCACTGTCAAATCCAAAATAATCAAATGGAAGTTTAGGTAAGAAAAGTGAGTGTACATTGATATACTCTCCCCTAGGTGAGAATCCAATCACCTACCTAGTATCGTATGGACCTAAAATACCAATGAACTTTCACAACATATCAAAAGTTTAAGAAACAAAAAGCTGAATAGTCCTAAAATGTTATTCATAATCAATTAACTAATTTTGTAAAAAAAGAAAGAATTTTTTTTCACCTCTTTGATGTTGTTGATAATGGTGAAGAATGGTTACTCATTTTGTGCTTAATGGTGTTTCTGCATTCTTTGATGTTGTCTTCAATGGAGAAGATTGATTAGTAATTTTATTGTTAGAGTTGTTGATTTTATGTTAATGGAGTTTTTCCATTTTGTTACTCAAAAGAACAGATTGTTCACTTAGAAGAAGACAAGGGAGGGGGGGGAGGAGGAGGCTGGAGCTTTTTTTTTAAAAAAAAATATATTATTATTTAAAAATTATATTTAAATAATTTAAGTATAAGTTTTTTAATTAAAAAAAGTAAAATATTTTTTTCTTTGATTCACGCGCTCAAGGAGATGTAACACACTCTCCTTGCCAAATCAATATTTTATGCCTGATAGGTACCAATTTTAGCATTTGGGGTGTCTGATAGGTACAAGCCTTAGTTGAGGGGTCTGAGTGAATTTTCGGAACAAGTTTAGGTGCATGACGATGACTTAAGCCTATATTAAAAGTGTGAACACCTTAGAAAAGTGATTTGAACTTTTTATCCTTCATTAAAAGACTCTTCTTTAGATAAAATTGTCTTTTCACTATTTCTTTAATTATTAATTAATTATTTTTATTATATTAACTAGACTCCTAAAATATATGGAAGGAGAATCAATTAATATTTTTCCTTATACTGATCAATTAAAAAAGTACTCCTAAAATAGGATAAAAAAATACTCCTAAAATAGGACTCTATTAAGAAAATATTTCTATAAATATTGAGATACACGTTAAACTACCGAAGAAATCAATTTACTTATTGAGAAAATATGATTGATGCTTATCTAACTTAATTCGGTTGCATGTCTAGATTGATGGATGCTTAATTTTCTAACCTTCAACTTCTTCATTATTTTTGTCAACATAATAAAATTTAACGTGTGTGTATAGATATATCTTTTTTGTTTTCATTAAAGTCATTCTTTAGGGTCAAAATTTTCGCTCACACGGGAATTCTTTTTACTAAAATTGAAGCTTTGTGATCACTATTGTATTATTTTGTTATAGTTTACAGGTCGTAGATGAATTTACAGGTGGCAGATAAATGTCGATCAACTTTGAGAATTTTTTTTAGGTAAAAGTTAGGTTTAATTGTATTGTTTTTATATCTCTGTTTTGAGAATTTTTTCTGCGTAAAGGTTAAGTTTAGTTGTATTATTTTGATCTCTCTATTATCGTATTATTTTGTTATAGTTTACACATGGTAAATGACTGTTAGACGACTTTGATAAATTTTTTGTGTAATTATATTATTTTGATGTCTCTATCATCGTATTATTTTGTTGCAATTTATAGGTGGCAGATGAATATCGACCGGCTTTGACGATTTTTCTTGGTAAAGGTTAGGTTTAGTTAAATAAATTTTTCAAAAGATGTTGAATTTAATTATTGTATCCTATTTAGTGTAACAGCTGAACTCAATAAAGTGAGGTACACACGCGAGGCGCGTACACCTAAACTAGTATATATATATATATAATGGTTATTGAACTCTTTATAATATGAATATACTTTCTAAATTTTAAAATGAAATGCTTACACATGTACTTTGATAATTTTACACTCACACCTCCTATGAAGTGTCTCTATAATTAAATATATAATATAATTTTTAAATGATAAATTATAACCATAAATATAAATAAAATATTTTTGCAAAGTTATTCTAACGAATATTTAAAACAAGGGTATAAAAAATTATTCATACATTTGATTAGAAAATAAATAAATATTTTGAAAATAGGATATGATACAACTTATTTAAAAGATACCCACTATAAATTATAACTTTCTATGGCTTTAAGTACGTAAATTTTTTGTAATTTTATTAACTATAATAGTTTATTATATATAATCTCTTTTTTACTGTATTTTTTATTTATTTTTCCCTTGAAAATTATTTATATATTACTAGTTAAATAAAGTTTCAATTACATAGGATCTTCATTATATACAAATTTTAAATGTTTTTTGCAAAAATAGGATCAACGTTTTTGGGATGTAACTGTAAGATTTTCATAACATAGAAGATGTAAGTGTTTAGTGTAATTAATTAGTGTCGATAATTATAAAGTGTTTTGAACTTTGACTATCTTTGTTGATATATTTTAAAACTATATATTTAAAAATATTTAAATATGTAGTTTCTAAATTTATTTAAATATAAGAAATAATAGAATCACTTAATTAGAGGTTTTATTAATTATAAAATTAACTAATGATTCACAAGTTATCAAATCGGCTTAATATAGAGGAGCAAGAATACAACATTAGTGCGTGAGTATTCTCTTAGGTCGATGTTAACTAAGGTCATCATTAATTATTTAAATTTTTGTTGTACTTTTTAAAAGATGATAACTAATAAATATGTAAAACATCAATGTTTTTTCTTTGGTAAGTAAACGATTTTATTTAACCAAGTGAACGTTCACAACACCACGAAACTATAAAACTTCAACATTAATACGTGACTCTCTTGAGTTGTTATAAAATTGGATTGACACTTCTGGATTAATGATTTTTATGATTTATATAGAGTGGCGATTTCTACCATGTCTAAAATATTTTTAGTTTAATTTCTACTGTTGTCATTGTATTATTTTTAAATTATGTTTAAATATTTATTTAAATATGTTTTTTAAATTTATTTAAACATAATAATTTATAAAATTATTTAATTAGAAGTCAAAATAATAACAAATATAAGTAATGATTCTCAAATTATCAAATCAATGTAATATGGGCGCAAGACTTTGGGTTGTTGTTAACTAGAGTCGACAATAATGAATACTTTAATTTTTATAACTTGTCAATATCCACCACATCTAAAGTGTTTAAGTCTTGACTGCTGTTATTACAATATTTTTAAATTATATTTAAAATATCGTTCAAATATAAAAAATTTTAGATTTAAAATTTAACAAATAAAATATGCTCAAATATAAGTTATGATTAGCAAATTATCAAACCAGCATAACATAAGGATGCAAGATTACAATATTAATACACGACTTTCTTAGGTTAATATTAACTAGGATCGATACTTATGAACTATATAATTTTTACGATTTTTATGATACATTAATGTCTACCATGTTTAAAGTGTTAGAGTTTTAACTTTCGTTATTAAAATATTTCCAAATTACATTTAAAAAATTATTTAAATTATGTAGTTTAATTTTTTTAAAAACATAGTAATTTTCTACTTAATTTTTAAATAATATATGTATACCCTTTGTCTCAATTTATGTGGTATTGATACAATTTTGAGAGTGTACTAATTTTTTTTATATATTTTAATTTATTAATTATTGTGATTTATATTACTTGTTCTTTTGTCTCAATTTATGTGGCAGTAATAAAATTTAGAGAGTCAATTAAATTTTTTACATCTTTTTAATTATTTTAAGTTGGTAATTGTTATGATTTATAATACTTTTACGTAATTCTCAAATATATAATAGATTAAGAAGAAAATTTAAATAAACAAATATAAAAGAAAATATCTAAGGAGGCAACACAAGCAAACATGTTGATATGTTGTCTATTTATCATCCTTTATAAGTGATATAAATAAATCACAAATGCCCATTTAAGTGGCACAATTCTTAATTATTTTTAATTATTATGTTAAAATAAAATTAAACTATATATTTGAATAATTTACAAAAATAATTTTTGAAATATTTTAATAACGGAACTCATCACAATTTAGAACTGGTAAATGTCAACACATTATAAAAATCATTCACATAGTCATATGTGTCGAATGAAAGAGAGTGAGACATAAGTGTTGATGGTACAAGTCTTTCTCCATTATGTTATGACGGTTTGATAAATTGTTAATCATTACTTATATTTGTTACAAAAATGACCTCTAATTCTTTATTTTTTAAGTATATGGTCAAATAAAATTAAAATATATATTTAAATAATTCTCAGGCATAATTTGTAAGATATTGCAATAACGACAATTCAACATACCTTAAACCTGATAAACGTTGACACTTACAGAAATTATGTATATAGTTCACATCTGTCGAACAAAAGAGAATGAGATATAAGTGTTAATCACATAAGTCGTCTTTCACCCCAATATTACGACGATTTGATAAATTATGAATTATTACTTATATTTGTTACTAAAATGATCTCTAATGATTTTATTATTATTATGCTTAAATAAAATTAATATATATATATATATATATATAT
>NW_025891630.1:0-5543 GCF_002878395.1 Capsicum annuum
CGATTCACCAAAGTTGCTACTGAGTAATGTGGGAACGTGCTAGGTCGGTCTGGGTACTAAGTGTCAGAACTTATATTATAAGACAATATAGCAAAGGAAAGTATGTGATTAATACTTTGAATGTAATGAGTATGAGAAATGGGAAACTAGCTAACATAAAGTGAACATGAATGCATGCATATGTAATCTGAATGCAAAACCAACTACAAACATGTGTTGGGTAAAACTGAATATTGAAAAACTAAATATTGGAATACTTGGCCAAGCAAACCTGAACTGAACGTAAAATGAAAATGAACTGAGGACTGTGGGAGCTAACAATAGTCGACTTTAACGACTCAAAATCACCTCTCGGGATGTCACATGGTGCTTAGGGATATGAGTAGCCCCAAGCTAACCCTTTACGCCTATCACTTCTTATAATAACTCATTCAAGAAGGAATACATAAAACACTAACACTGTCATATCAAGTGAAAGGAAATACGAAGGTAATACTCGGTCCAAATGACCATAAAACTGAAATCTCAATACAACCTCAATCTGATAACTAGTCTGATAAAGCCTCTACTACTCCATGAACTCGAGATCCGTTGGGACAGGTCCCCAACTGACTCAAACTGAACTGAAAGTAATAACATAAACACTCGAATACTGAAACATATGAAGATAGGTACTCGAACCATGAGGACTCACCACTGTAGAAATGTAGACGAAGGTACTCTAGAATCACTGACGAGACTGGGATTGAGCACTTGAACCTACATTATAAGACAATGTAACACATAGACGTATATGTAGATCAGCACTTGGGAATGTACTAAGTATGCGGGGGTGTATGAATTTACATAAAATAAAATCAATACTCTTTAATCAAATCATGCATACAAATAGAAATGACTCACATGGCTTGAATAAGTCTAAAATGTACAACAACAACAACAACAAACCCAGTGTATTCCCACCTAGTGGGGTCTGGGGGGGGTAAGATGTATGCAGTCCATACCTCTACCTCTGATGAAGTAGAAAGGCTGTTTTCGATAGACCCCCGGCTCAAGGCACGAGATACCACACAAACACATAGTGTAGCACAAAAGCAGATTACATAACATAAATACGGCACCCATAAGTAATATAAAGCAGAGGAAAGCAGGGGAAAGCACACAGATTCGTAATACAACATGGAACACGGAACACGGAATCATGACAAGAATAAAAACCCCACCAAGTAATTCCCTACACTAGCGACCCGAACTGGCCCTAATCCTCTGCCGTAATTCGCGTCCTCCAGACCTTCCTATCTAGGGTCATGTCCTCGGTGAGCTGTAGCTGTTCCATGTCCCGCCTAACCACCTCACCTCAGTACTTCTTCGGCCTACCCCTACCCCGCCTAAAACCATCCAACGCTAGCCTCTCACACCTACGGACCGGGGCATCCATGCCCCTCCTCTTCACGTGTCCGAACCATCTCAATCGTGCTTTCCGCATCTTGCACTCCACTGAAGTCACACCTACTTTCTCCCGGATAGTCTCATTCCGAACTCTATCCCCTCTAGTCAGTCCACACATCCAGCGCAACATCCGCATTTCTGCCACCTTCATTTTTTGGATGTGGGAGTTCTTAACTGGCCAACACTCCGCTCCATACAACAAGGCCGGACGGACTACCACCCTGTAGAATTTGCCTATAAGCTTGGGCGGCACCTTCTTATCACACAGCACCCCCGACGCGAGTTTCCACTTCATCCATCCCGCCCAAATATGGTGCGAGACATCCTCGTCAATCTCACCATTACTCTGGATCACGGACCCAAGATACTTGAACTTGTCCCTCTTACATACCTCCTGAGCTTCCAGCTTCACTACTACCTCATTCTCCCGCCTCACGTCATTAAACTTGCATTCCATATACTCTGTCTTGCTTCTGCTCACCCTGAACCCTTTAGACTCAAGAGTTCGCCTCCACACCTCTAATTTGTCATTCACACCCCCTCGAGTCTCATCTATCAGAACTACATCATCTGCAAAAAGCATACACCACGGCACCTTCCCTTGAATACGCCGCGTCAACACATCCATCACCAACGCAAACAGAAAGGGACTAAGAGTAGATCCCTGATGCAATCCTGTCAGGACAGTGAAATGATCTGAGTCTCCTCCCGCCGTCCTCACCTGGGTTTTCGCTCCATCATACATATCCTTAATTACTCTGATATATGCCAGCGGTACCTCACTCACCTCCAAGCATCTCCAAAGCACCTCCCTGGGGACTTTGTCGTAAGCCTTCTCCAGGTCAATAAACACCATGTGCAAATCCTTCTTCCTCTCCCTATACTGCTCCACCAACCTCCGTATCAGGTGGATTGCCTCCGTCGTCGAGCGGCCGGGCATAAATCCGAACTGGTTCTCCGAAATAGACACTATCCGTCTCAGCCTCACCTCGACCACTCTCTCCCAGATCTTCATCGAGTGACTCAATAACTTAATCCCCCTATAGTTATCATAACTCTGAATGTCCCCCTTATTCTTATAGAGAGGGGTCATGGTACTCCACCTCCACGCCTCGGGCATCTTTGCCGTCCTGAAAATTTCATTAAACAATCCAGTCAACCACCTTACACCAGCCTCTCCAACGAACTTCCAAAACTCCACCGGTATCTCATCCGGCCCCGTCGCCCTACCCCTTCGCATCCTGCGGACAGCCTGTCTAACCTCTTCTACCTTAAAACGTCTATAATAGCTAAAATCCCGACACTCCTCTGAGTGCTCCAGTTCCCCTAACACAATAGCTCTATCCCCTTCGTCATTCAAGAGCCCATGAAAATACGACTGCCATCTCTTCTTGATGTGGCCGTTCTCCACCAACACTCTACCGTCCTCCCCCTTAATGCACCTCACCTGATCGAGGTCACGACCCTTCCTCTCCCTAGCCTTAGCGAGTCTAAACAACTTTTTCTCCCCTCCTTTCCCCTGTAACCCTGCATACAAGCTCTCAAAAGCGGCTGTCTTAGCAGCCGTGACTGCTGACTTCGCCTCCTTCCTCGCTAGCTTGTACTCTTTCCTGTACACCCGCTTCTCCTCTTCGTCCTTACTTTCCACCAACTTAGAATACGCCCCTTTCTTGGTCCCCACTTTCTTCTCCACCTCTTCATTCCACCACCAATCCCCCCGATGGTGCCCGGCCCGGCCCTTAGAAACACCCAACACCTCACTTGCATTCTCCCTGATGCACCTTGCCGCCCTGTCCCACATACTATCCACGTCCCCCTACACTCCCACACCCCCATTCCCGCCAACCTCTCCCCTATCTCCCACACATTCACTGGCGTCAGGACGCCCCACTTAATTCTCGGTCTACCCTCCTTACTCCTCCTCTTTCTATTCTTCTTTATACCCAAATCCATAACCAAGAGCCTATGCTGGGTCGAAAGATTCTCACTCATAAATTATGTAGAATGAAGCATGTAACACAAATCTCGTGATTCATTATACTTTGGCTTTAAAATCTATGATCTCTTCTTATTCTCATTACCCATAGGCTAAAGGAAACTTTAAACAATACTTTCAACTCATTCATATGCCTCATGGAGAGTAAAACTTCTTTAATGCTCAAGAACTCATAACTCTTTTGAACTCAAGTACTTTGAATTCAGAATCATATAACTTTGAAACATAATTGAAGGCATTTCATTCACTTTAGGAAAATATCTCATTTCAAACTTTAGGGAAATCATTCTATCTCAATGGAAAGATACTCTAGTTTAGGGAAATAACTTATCTCAAAGTTTTAGAGAAAATACTTATATCAAGGGAAAATACTTTAGTCTTAGGGATCAAATTTGCAACTTTACTATTAGGAAAATAACTTGTATCTAGGGAGGTTCTCTTAACCGACATAAACTATGCGAGCTACATGGAGTCCAATGTTTTGTCCTCCTAAGAAAGAGATCCCAAGTTGGGGAGGAGCGTCATACTCTTGCCAGGGAGTATAACCTCAATTCAGTGTAACTTATCTTGTCCTTGGGCTCAATATCTCAGCCTTAGGCCTAAAATCTCAAACCTACGATGGCAGTAGTTCTTGGGTAAGAAACTATAGTAACTTACCCAAGTTAGTGCTAAATACTAGTCTGTTTAGTTTATCTCACTCATCTCATGAAAATCCACTTCAAAATACTCTCGTGGTTTATCAAGAACCCAACAATCAAATCTGTAATCTCATGTAGTGAAGTGGATTTCAAAAATCCAAGACTATTAGATCAAAACATTTCTCAATAATCTCAGAATACTCAAATCATGGGTGCTTATAGCATAATAGTTCATAATATTGCAAATCTCAAGTAGGGCTCAGTAACCCATAATTCAATCTCAAGTTAAAACTCATCATAAGCATAATAGATAGCATCTGGATTCATGACTCATGTAGAAATCTTGAAATTTCAGCAATTTTTCTCAAAATCTCAACATACTCATATACATCAATATCTCAAACATTTCAACTATTAATTTCTTAAGGATTAAAATCATGGGGTATAGAACTAGCTGCAATTTCTCAAGAAAACATGTGAAAAACATTCCATTAGACTCTCAATTCATGGGAAACATCAAAATATTGCAATCAATAAAAATGGGTGAAAAATCTTAATTCAAATTCATGTAAAATCTCATAGATTGTAGAAAATCATAGTTTAAATAAGCCTTTGAGCACAAGGATGAAAGAATTATCCTTGTTCAAAACCCCACATACCTTAGATTAAGAAAATTGGATGAACATGCTTGCTCTAAACTCTTCTTCTTACTATTGAGAGAGGGTTCTTGCAAACTTTGAACTTGGGGAACTCAAATCTCAACTCAATTTGTAGAATCCATGCTGAGTTCTTAGATTTTTAGGAGAAGGGTTTTAGATTTGCTATTGAGGGAGAAACCCTGGCCATTGGATGTTTTATGAGATAATGAGGCTATCAAGTTTGTTTAGAATATATCTGAGGGTTAAAAGGGAAAAAACCCAAAATCCCCTTTTAAAAAGGACTTAAAAATACTGAACGGGGGCTACGACGGTCGAAGCGACGGTCCATTGGGTCGTCCGTCGCACGCTAGTTAGAAAAAAAACATACTGCCTCAGTGTGACGGTCGAAGCAATGGTCCATCTCTTTCCTGATGGTTCGTTGGATCGTCTATCGTACATTGGCCAGGATGAGGCCACACTGCCTGAGTGCGACGGTCCCAGCGACTATCCATCGTAGCCTTGACTGTCCGTAATTTTGGCCATCGCACTTGGACCAAATAAGGGAGTTACTACCTTGGTTATGATGGGACGAGCGACGGTCCATTGCTGACTGGACAGTTCATCGGATCGTCCATCGCACCCGGGCAATTTTGATAACTCTCAGTAAAATGGCCATAACTTCTCACCCCGATGCCGGATTTGGATGAAATTGGTATCTTTGAAAAGCTAATTCAATTCTCTACATGAAAAAAAGGTCAAATTTAAGAAAATTCTATATAGTTTAAACACCAATAAATTAGGAAGTCACTTCTCAATCTTTTA
>NW_025891631.1:0-3397 GCF_002878395.1 Capsicum annuum
TGACAATTTATTAGTCCATCAATGGTTTTTCAGGGAAGTTGAGTTTCAGCTAATCAAGTTTATGCATGTGTTTTAGTGCTTAAGAAGGGAAAGGAAAAGAACGCAATGCTGTAGCTGTTTTAACTAGAGATTTCATTTATTGAAGGAAACAATTGGTTTCTTTAAGACAACCATCGTTTCTGTTGATTGGGGTTTGTAGAATTTGAAATACACATGAGTTTAGAGTGCACACTGTTGTAATTACGCAACCTGACTTTGTGGCATCTTTGAGACATACATAATTAATTCATCAGTGAATTTAGTGATTAGATGGAAACCATTGTATGAGAAGAAAATATGTGCAGTGCTGGGCCGTTCTTCTAGTCGTACAGGACGAGCATAGCTTGGAAAATTTTGTTAGTTGATTACGGGAAGGTTATTGACTGTATTTGGGAATTTAGTTTAGCTAACTGCCAGCTTATTGCTCGTTTTCTTACAATTAATGGAAGTTCTTTTTTGATAAGTTAACAATTAATGAATGACTTAGACTATGCTGGAACTACTCCTGACTTGTAAGATTATTGGGGCCATAGAAAAAAGATTACCAGGGCTATAAAATTTCAGGTAAAGCTTGAAGAAAATATGAAACAAAATCCCTGCATGCGTTTGGTTGTCCATCTGAAAAGAGATGAAACAGAAGTTCTTTGAAAGATGTACCAACTCCATGCTAAGGATCAAGACAACTATATACTTTTGTTGTATATTTGGTGTAGGAAGAAATATTACAGGAGGCTGAATCACCACTTATTGATTTTGTAGGTTCTTTCTTATGTTAGAAGGAAGGAGCTATACTTTTGCTTTTTGGATGTACATGATACAACACCATCTTAGTGTTAGATGTCAATATAAATGCTCTTTTACTGTTCAAGGAAAAGTAGTGTTAACCTTTATTTTAAAATGGACACAACATCTACGCTGAAGGCATATCAGCTTCTATCTAGCAGGAGTTGCAGCAATTACTAACCGAACCGTCCAAATAGTGCAGTTAGTATTATTTTGCCAAGGATAAAGTGAATCTTCAATTACAACATTCTAGCTTCTCTTTTACAAAGTGAATGCATGATGCTCTTAACTTCGTGTGAAAAGCTTATCTTGCTCACTTATTATGTACTGAGATTAAAAAATTTATTTTGGAAATGTAATCTAGTGTATGAGGAGTCAATTAAGGGTGTTTTGGGTATGAAGGAAAATGTTTTCCTAGAAAAAAACGAGTTTCATGTTTATTTTCTAGTATTTGGTATGTAAACAAAAAAGTTTTGTCCCAAGAGCTTTTGTATGTAATCTAGGAAAACACTACGGGGTTGGGATGGGGTGGGGATTGGGAGTTTGGGGGTGGCAGGGGTGGGATGGTCAAGGGTCTGTTGGGTGTGGGGAGGCGACAGAGAGCTTGGAAGGTCACTTGTGGAACTTGTTTTCCCTACTTGCATTAGAGAAGCCATTCTTCTAATTGTTAAGGAACTTGTTTTCCTAGAGAATATTTTTCCAAATATATTGATGATCAACCAAACATGGAAAAATTGGAAAACATTTCTCCATGTCAAACACACCCCAAGGTCTGTCATGTCAAACTTGTTTTAACTTTATGTGAATGGTGTATAACTTATACAAGGTCTGTCATGTTTATCTTACAGAATTACTAAAATTTTTGTTGCAGGATGTTAACAGCGATTATGACAAGGCTAGCCAAAGATACAATGAGTCTACAGTTTCAATTGAATTGCAGACTGCCCCTGTCAGAGATGGTGTCCTTCCAGGAGTTCTACGCCAAGTAATTCTTGAGTGCGTTCCTTTGTTGGCCTTTGCAACTTGAGATACTTTTGAACTTTTTATTACTGTTTGGAACTCTGTCTCGCATTTTGCAGCAAATTGTTCATATGTAGAATGAATAAATGCTGGTCAACTTGGAAGGGGTTGTTACTGTGCTATTGACTTGGTTATGCCTAATGTTTGATATGGTTAACATAGAATTATTCTAGAAGTTTCTCTGTTCGGTGTTGCCTTAATTCTATGTGTTATGCACATATTACATACTATACCATAAAGAATTTCCTTTACTGGTAGAGAGTCTTATTCAAGCAGATCTTGTACAGAAATCTCTTTATACGGTAATAGGAAGTAATTTCATTAATAATATCTCATTAGTTAATATTTTCCTTTGGTAGTCCATCTTTGCCATTGAGAATTTCTATCTTCAAGTCATCCTATACGTTCCCAAGGGAGTGCTATATAGAATCGTCTGACATTTATCTTGTGCATGATGCCCATATTTGAACCACAAATGCAATATGAAGCTATTGAGTCTCTGTGGAATATTGAAGAATTTGACTGAAATGAGAACTATGGAATTTTTGAATTGAAAGGATTAAATCATATTGTTTCTGTATGGTTTGAGTAATATCTGTCAAGAAAAACGCATTAGTGACCTGTCTGCTAGGAACTGCTTACTTTAAATAAAAAAGTTCTTCCAGATCACACTAGATGTGCCATTAAAATTGTACTTTGTTGAATAATGATGATGATGATCATGTTTTGTCCAGCATATGCTCAAGAGAAAAAATCCCAGTTAGAGAAATTGCACCTTCATGGTCAGAGCGTGAAATGTGGTTAGAAGCATTCATTACAAGTAAGTGGTTCAGTCATAAGCTCAAATATAATTATCATTTCTTGGGCATTATAGACTCAAAGCTTGCTTTTTGTCCTGTGGGGAGCTCCAAAGCTATTTCCCTTTACCTTGTCAAGTGGACACTGAATTTCTTGTATACATGTGTAACTTGTGGTCCTGATGCTTAAACCTCTCGCCTATCTCTTCTCCAGCTTGACTTCATGCTTTATTATGTGCGAATCTATTAGGTTAAATCAGTTTAAAAGCGAAAGGTAGAGTAAAAAAGCATGCTCAATGTGTCATTATGAATATATATTCCTGTACAGTTTAGAAGTGGAGGGTAGAGTAGAAGTGTGCTTAATGTGCCATCGTGAATTTGTGTTCCTATGTACTGTAAGAGGAATTATTTTTACTGTTAGAATACTTATATAAACTATTATTGCAGATAGCTTGAGGCTTATACAGCATGTGGAAGTTATTCAAGCTCCTAGTTCATGGGATTCACTTGAAGCAAAAACTTGGAGGGACGTAAAATGGGAGGAGAAGCTATTTGAGGTATGATAAATCCATGAAGTTTTGAAGCTGCTCAATGAATAATCCCCTTAACTGATGTTTGTGTAAATTTCAGCATGCTCCTGGAAGAATCACTATGCTCATCGAGGTAATAAAAGCTTTCCATTTAATAGAGATAACATGTTTGATTTCTGTACCATTTTTAATATTATTGTACATTAATCCACCCACCACCCTTACATG
>NW_025891632.1:0-1200 GCF_002878395.1 Capsicum annuum
ATGAGGTCGAGTTGCCTTCCGAGTTGTCCTTTGTTCATCCAATATTCCATGTCTCCATGCTTAGAAAGCATATTAGCGATGTTGTGGTAGTGGATTCCTCTGTGAGTGCTGACATTCAAGAAAATCTTTCTTTTGATGAGATTCCTGTTGAGATTCTTGATTTTAGTGTCTGAAGACTAAGGAACAAAGAAGTTCCCTTGGTCAAGGTGTTGTGGCGAAACCAATCTGTTGAGGGTGCAACTTGGGGAGCTGAGGCAGATATGCGATCCAAGTACCCGTACCAATTTTCCGCGAACTTCGATCAAGCCGAAGTTACCGTTTTTTCCTAAATCATGCACTTTTGATAAAAGTTGCAATAGTTCAGCTGTCATTTATTATGTGTTCAGCTGTAGTTTCTTGAATTTATGCATTCTATGTTCCATTCGGAGTGAGAAACGATGTGGTAATGAGTCTAACGAATGGTTTCAGCTGTATGCTCTATTCCCTATCTAATCTTGGCATGTCTAGCGTCATTCGAGGATGAATGTTTCCAAGGGGGGATGATGTAATACCCTGAGAAATTTTTCGTTGAAATTTTGTGGGTAAACGTGTTGGGTTCTATTTTCTAGAATGAATTATAAATTTTCCATGCAGAATATCTTAGATTATGACCCACCATTGTGTAGAGTATCGAATAAAATTTCCAACGATATGTGGATCATCCAAAATGGACACCCAATCGATGAGTTATGAACATTCCGATCGAACCATGAATAGTAGTGAACAGTAAAACGTGCAGGAAAAAGTACTGAGGCCTGGCGTATTTTTGCTCCAACTTTAAATGATCATAACTCCTTGTACATAATGATCTGGGTAATCTACTATATATCAATGGAAAGCTCTGCTAGTCCTCTTTCCAATGAAATTGGTTTCATCCAATTTGTCTATCGGAGTAAAAAGTTATGGTCGATTTATTTCATCCTATCAAAAGAGAATTTTTGGGTCAACTTCAAACGATCATAACTCCTCGTACACAATGATCTGGGTGAGAGGTGGGGCATGTCTCAATGGCTCGCTGGTTTTATTGATTTTCTTAGAAGCTTGTCAGACTAGTATAGATGTTGGGAGTTGACTAATAAGTCGTATTTTGTTATCTTTCTGAAATTCTTTTATTCTTGGATGATGATTATTCTGTTGATATTTGAGGGTTATTTATGAAAA
>NW_025891633.1:0-49619 GCF_002878395.1 Capsicum annuum
TAAATAAAGAAAAATACAATACTGCTCAAGCTAAATGACTAGCTCGAGCCCTTGAATTAAGAGGACTCATCACCTGCTGACTGGAAGCTGCAAACTATCT
Source organism: Capsicum annuum (assembly GCF_002878395.1). Classification (NCBI taxonomy): domain Eukaryota; kingdom Viridiplantae; phylum Streptophyta; class Magnoliopsida; order Solanales; family Solanaceae; genus Capsicum; species Capsicum annuum. The sequence continues at coordinate 101 of NW_025891633.1, forward strand.
GAATATGGTATGCATGCTACGACTGAACTGATACCTATATTATGAGATAATGTAGCACATAAACATATATGTGGTTCAATACTTTGAGGATGTACTGAATATATGGGGGTGAAATGCATAAGTAAAACATGATCTCATCATCATAATTTATAAAACAAAGCATGCTAAATGTAAATAATTCACATAAGTTGGAATATTTGAAATACTAAAATAATAAAAAGTAAATCATACTTTATAAATCTAGTGAGTCATAACATTTAGTTCTGAAAGATGTGCTTGTATTCTCTCTTTAAATCATACTGTCTAAGTTTAGAAAGAACTCACTTCTAAAATCTAAAATCTAAAAGCTGCAGTCTGTAGATGTTATCTTTTTGGAAAGCATAATCTAAGTAAACTGTGAGCCTATACACTTAGTTTTTCTGAAAATCTGTACTATTAAACTGTAGGAAAAACACTTTATCTTAAAGGAGGTTCTCTTAACCGACATTGTAATACCCCGTACTTCTACCTAGCTTAAATTCATCCCGAAGATGTGAAAGACGTTCTTTAAAGATGAATACACTTTTATACATGTGAAATTTTCAAGATTTTGAGTTTGCATACAACAACAACTATCATTCCAGTTTAAAGATGCCTCCATTCAAAGCTCTCTATGGTATGAGGTGCTGATCTCCAATCGGTTGGTTCGAAGTTAGTGAGCCCTCAGTTATAGGGCCTCACTTAGTATTCGATGCCTTCAAAAAAGTTTAGATGATCAGAGAAAGTCTCTGGGCTGCTCAGAGCCGATAGAAGTGTTATGCAGATGTGCACAGAAAAGATCTCAAGTTTGAGATTGGTGACTATGTTTATCGAAAGATCTTTCCCATGAAGGGACTGGAGAGATTCGGCACAAAGGTAAAGCTTAGTCCCCGATATATCGATCCCTTCAAAATTCTCAGTCATTTCGGCCAAGTAGCTTATGAGCTCGAGTTGCCTTCAAATCTAGCTTCAGTTTATCCAGTCTTCCATGACTCTTTTCTCAAGAAGTGCATAGGTGACCCAGCAGTTGTAGTCCCTATTCAGAGTATAGATATTCAGAACAACCTCTTTTCCTAAGAGATTCCGATAAAAATTCTTGACTATCAGACTCGCAGACTAAGGAACAAAGGAGTCTCTTTAGTCAAAGTCGTTTGGTAAAATCAGTTCGTTGAGGGAGATACTTGGGAAGCAGAAGCAGAAAAGCGTACCAAGTATCCCCACCTCTTCTCCACTAATTCATACTCACCCCAAGGTAATATCTTTCCTTAAGCCTTTTAGTTTTATGCTCAGATTTTAATTACAACTTGGTGTCCAGTTCATGTTCAGAGTTCCATTATAAACTTGGTATCAATTATCATTGCATATTCAATCATATGTTCATGCATCAGATCAGTCATGTGTTCATGCATCAGACATGCATTCTCCTTGTGAGAAACTCAGTTATCAAAAATCTCAGTCATATATTCATGAGTTAGTTCAGTCATAAAATCATGCATCAGATATGCATGCTCTGTATGAATCTCAGAAATGTCAATCATGTAGTCATGTTTCAATTGTTCATGTTCATTATGTACTTCAGCTTATCATTTCTCCCATCTCAATCAGTCTCATTTGAGGACGAATGTTCCCAAGGGGGAGATATTGTAATACCCCATACTTCTACCTAGCTTAAATTCATCCAGAAGATGTCAAAGACGTACTTTAAAGATGAATAAATTATTATACATGTGGAATTTTCAATATTTTAAATTTTTTTTGTGTGAAAAATTGAATAAGCTTTCGATCGATACCAAATTCACCTAAATTCAATAACCGAGTAAGAAGTTATGGTGATTTAAAGTTTCAGTCCTAAATCCAATAACGGAGTAAGAAGCTATGGCGATTTAAAGTTTCAGTTTTATAACACTGTCATTTTAGCCAGTGTCACATCACGCCATAAGCAAAAATGATGTTTGTTAGTTTCCAATAAGACTCTGCAATTATACCGCATCGCAGAGGGCTCCTAAATCCCAATTATTCTTTTTCCAGTGAATCTCTGCGATGTCTCCGCGTCGCGTATAACTTCCAGGTTGCAAACAAAGTGGCAACGTGATAGCTCCGTATCGCGCTATCTCCTAATTTTCAAGTTGTCCAATTCCAGAGACATGGCGCGATAGCGCCTTGTCGCGCCAGCCTGCCAAATTAGAAAATTTTGATGAAAAATAAATATTTCGTACAGGGATAAATTTGTCTTTTACCAAGGTTTTAACACGTCCAAGTGCGGGATTTAATCCCAAAAAACATTTCAAATCATTATTTACTCACTTTTTCCCTTAATCAAGAATATTCTCTCCCAAGAAATAAAACCCTAGCTTTCAAGAAATCAAAGCCAATTTCGAGAATCTCTCCAAGAACTTCAAGAAACTTACAATCAAGGTATGTCAAGTGTTGATTCATGGCCCCCTTTCACCCATGAAGCTCAAGAATCTCTTTTTCAAAGTTCAAGTATATAGATTTTTATGAATCCCATATTGGGTTTGCTTTTGTTTATGTTGATAATGACCAATTGAATTCTAATCTATGTTTGGTGATCAATTTTATGTGGAATTAGTTATTATATGATTACATTCATGTGAACCCATAATTAAACCCTTGAATTGTGAAATTAGAATTGAATCATGATGGTTACTTATTGCGCAATGTTGTCTACATATACTATGTTCATTATGTGCTTGATGAATTTCTTATGTGAACTAATAAGAGAAGAAACCATGCCATTTTTAGTTTATGTGCAAGTGTTTAATAAATTGTCCATGAGAATGGATTAATGCCACGATATAGTTTGCAATTATGTATTCCCCATTCATGTACAAGTGATACACCCCAAGTGTCCGTTGAAGTGTTTTAATGAATAAATTGTGAGTATATAGCCATTGTTGGGCTTTTAGGCTTGTGTCATGATTTACATATTATTCTATAGAGTCCTGGGGGTATCTAATACCCGAAAATGTAGCTGTGTGCCTAGAGCCAGTGTCATATTTTCATGATATCCTCAGTCAAGCCATGTTCAGTAGAATTTAGTTAGTCATGTGACTCAGGAAAACTCAGTAAACTCAGTAATCCCAGTAATCTCAGAAAGGTTAGTACTTTAGTAATCTCAGTAGTATTTCGTTAGTCAACAAAACTCAATAAACTCAGTCCAATTCAGTTCAATTAATCATGTTCAATATCTATTCAGATGGGAGTAGGATTTAGCACCGAGTGAACACTAGGATGAGGACACACACTGACAGTTGAGGGTGTGATCCTTAGAAGCAATTCTTGCATTCCAGAACTATGTAGCCAGCATAGATTGAGACATCAACACTGCCAGATGAGGGTTGATAAAGTGGATAAACACTGTCTTATGAGGGGTGATAAGGTGGATAAACACTATCAGATGAGCGTCCCACCATTTTCTTTTAGAGACACTGCTAGATGAGGGTCACTCACAGCTTCTCCTTACCAGTGTGCGGTATTGACACCCTTCCAATTAGGGTTACAGATTGGACTCCAACTCAGCTATAATAGCTTATTAGGGGTATATTTCTTAGATGACTACTTCCCACAGTTATAGTTTCAGATTCAGTCTCAATAATAGAACTCAGATAGTTCTTCAGAATTTCAGGACTGTCAGATATAGTCAACTCAGAATAGGATGAAACTCAGTTAGTTTCATCAGAACCTAGACTATCTGATACAGTCGCTCAGTATTAGTTATATCAGTTATCAATGACTCATGTTATCAGTAATCAGACTCAGTAGTCAGTACCATCACGAATTCAGTCACAGTCACTTATTCATGCATGTTTTCTCACTTTCATATTATTCAGTCAGTTAGCATTGTTCATATATTTGAACCCTTTGTATTCAGCCTACCTCACTTGCATACCTGTACATTCAAACATACTGACACATTTGTGCTATGGTATTTTATACCATAGGTTAAGAAGCACAAGCTCTAAAGCATCAGTAGCATTCCAATTTCAGCAGTTAGAGTTAGCAGTGAGTCCTCATTCTTCGAGGACATGATCATTACTTTATTTCTTCATTACTTAGTTTATTTTAGTAGTTGGAGTTAGTTGGGGACATGTCCCATCAACTCCTTATTAAGATAGTTTATAGGCTTTCAGACTATAGTATTTTCAGACTAGATGTTTTCCGACATTGTTTCAGTTTTGGTATTGTCGTACCATATTATTCAGATATGGTTTTATCAGGTGTTTACCAATTTTGTACCTTATGGCATGTTTCAGCCTACTATTTCTGTATTTATATAGTATTTTATGTGGTGTTCAGGTACAAATATCAGTCATGGGTTAGCTTGCGGTCCTTCGGGGTCATGAGTGTCCTAAATAGAGTCCAATGTCTCATTGTCCTAAGAAAGAAACCTCACGTTGGGGAGAGGTGTCATACTCTTGCCAGGAAGAATAACCCACTTTCCATGTGATCAATCACAAGCTAAATCTATAATCCATATAGAAATGGGAATAATCTCATAATCTGTACCTACGTTGGCTACGTAGTCATATTGTAGATAAGGTACGCTAATCCCACACTTCCCTCTCGGTGCTAAATACTACTCCCATTTTATTTACTACGCTCATTCTGTTGGAAATCCACTTTAAAACTAGCATAAGGGTTTATCTAAAACCAATTATGCATTCATCTAATAAAATCTGTAAATAAAGCTGATCTAAATTCTGTAATCTATAAAAATCTAAAAAGTAGATTCCAAAGCTAATTCGATGATCAAAATATCAAAGATTTACTAAAAATCTATAAATAATTTGATAATAGGAAGATTAAAGCATCATCTTTCTTGAAATAATAATATTCAATCATGGGGTAATAACCCATGCTTCAATCTCATGTCAAAACATCATAATAATCATGCTTGATATTAAAAACAATGATAATTCATCTCAAATTCTATAAATTACTGCATTAGGCATGAAAATAAATTACAACAATAGGCATGAAAATATAAAAATAGACATGTAATTAAACTTCTAAAATACTTTAAATCTCAAAATCTTGCAAAGCGCAATAATGGGTATGAACCTTAATTCAAATCTCTTGAATAATCATTCAAAAATCATATAACTTTTAAATAAAAACTTGGTTTTAGGAACAAGGATGGAAGAAAATACTTGTTCATAAACTCCACATACCTTGATGATAGATTAGATGAAAAAACTTGATCTATTGATTCTTATTTGAGTTCTTGGAGATGAGTTCTTGATTATCTTGCTTTGGTAATCCTCAATTTGGAGCTTTCTTGAAGAATCTATGGAGGATTTTTTATTTCTTGGAGAAGAAGCTCTGGAACTTTAGGGTTTTGCTTTGAGAGAGAATAAATGAAATTGGGCATAAAGTGCTCAGAATAGGCTTAAATCTTATGTTTCGATGGATTGGGGGCTTGGGAATTGACCAAAATACCCTCTTTAAACTTCTTAACAGAATTGAAAAACGTTACATTTTTTTGAACTGGGTGGCCACTATGACGCGCCACTTTTAAGGTGGCTTACTGGAAAGTGAACGAGTGGGAACTGGGCAGGCTCCGCGATGCGGATCCATTGTGGCACCCCTTTGGACTACCATTTTAGCCTCTAGCGTGATGTGCCAGTACCGCGTTGGGCTACTAGATTTTGACAATTGAGAATTTTTACCTCTTCGCGATGCGCCAACATCGCGGAGTTCCACTGGAATTGACAGTTATGAAATTGCCCATCACCTCAATGCGGTGGTTGCTCTGGTGGGACACTGTCAACTTAAAAATGCTCTAACTCCTCAATCGAGTATCAGATTTGGGTAAATCTGGAAAATATTGCATGAAATAAAAGGTATTCATCTTTGAAGCAAATCATTGACATTCTAGGGACGGTTTTAAGCTAGAAAAAGTGCGGGGTGTTATAATATCTCCCCTTTTGAAACATTCTTCCTCGAATGTGGCTAATTAAGCTGAAAATGCTAAGGAATATGAGGTTTTAGGCTATCATGCACGACAGTATGACTAAATCTCAATATAGTGAGCTACTAAACTGATTTGTGAGTGCATGACCTTACATGAAAATAGTTATATGGCTGAGATAGAAATGAGAGCATCAATTTATGAGTGACCATTACTTTAGGCTGGATCTGATTTCATGAGAAAAAGAATGAGAGGTTTATGACAATAAAACTCAGGGTATTACAACATCTCCCCCTTGGGATCGTTCGACGTCGAATGATACTAATTTGGTTGAAATACTAGGAAAAGATTAAGATGATATGCAGGATACTTATGAAGTGAATCATGACTTAATATCTAAATCTGAAACTGTTGCATGATGCATATACTGAGTTGAATCCACAATTTACATGGATGCGAACAAATTATCTCTTGAAATGGCCATACTCATGAAATTTCTGGTAGTAAGACTAGACTAAATTGGAAGATTGAAAACTATAGAAATTTATCTGTCCGACTGTTAAACTGGGTTGCTGGCTATACGGACAGAATCATACTGAATGCTCATACTCAGATGGAGTATTTCTCCAACACTCTTCTAAGAAATTTCTAATGCTATTAGGGAGTAAAGAACTTTGGACATGATCTAAACAAAACATCTGAAAAAGAAATCACAACATTGCTACCACTCTATAGCATGGAACATAGATCTATAAATCATAAGCTAGGATAGAATTAATAGGCCTGAAGCAATGCAACTTCTTACTTTCAAGCTTAGCAACACTTTCTCAAGCACTCCCTCAACTATACTATTCTCCTTTAAATACCAGAATCACTTGATTCAACTTGTAATTCTCACATAGGCATGGATAAATCCATCTACTAAAGTCTAAATTGAACTAAATCCTCTCATCATTGTTAAGCCTAACTCGAAATCATGAGGTACTGCACATAACACCATAATACTAGTCTGAACCATGGATTCAATACCCCAAGCATTGTCATAACTACTCACTCTAGGATGATTCTTCTTATCACTTTAATAACTAAGTTAACATCTTACTAGAAATTTATTGATGCACAACACACCTATCATCTTATATACCAACGTGACGTTCAAGCCTATCTTCATAACCACATATGCGCTTCTAAACAAATACCCATAAGAGCACTTTTCTCGTATTCTCTAACACCTCTATTAATAACATCTTTTATGCACTATTCTTGAGAAGGAATGCATAAAATATTCTCAACTAACCAAGTCATATACAAAAATCTTCACCTTAATGTTTCTTCATTTATAGATTTACTTTAAACTAGCATATAACCATCATTCCCAACATAACATGTTTACTCTTTCCCATCTACGCAACTGTTCATCATCACTATCTTGACCTAAGGAAAGGTCACTGAAAGGTTGGAATACCGGGGCCTGAAACATGAAGGGGTACCAAGCATAACTTGGCACTATACCGAGGTCTGGGGAAAAAAGTATTCACGACATGGATTCATTAAAGAGATCTAATCTTAGGACATACATGATATAAATCTGAATTTTACTGATCGCTAAGAGTGTTGCCTGAGTACTGAAACTGAACATACTATAAAGCAAGAGTGCGTGAGTCATGAGCTGCATGACCTGAATTTGGAGTTCATAACTTATGGAATATGATTCCAACTATTGAATGAACTGGAACTCCTCGTACTAGAAACTGGGAGAGTACATGATTCTCTATTACGCACATAAACATGAACTATGATCATAGAGCTGATACGCAAGGCATGAGTAGATGTTAGAGTAACTGAAGTACACCACTAACCTAGGAATGAATTGGGCATCATCCTCCTTTTATGATGTTTTATAACATACTGGCATCACTATTAGAATCTGAGAGCTGAGAGCTTGACTTGGTTACTCTTTCTAAGGTCACATAATCTCCTTTTATTAGCACTATCTGTATTAAAAAGGGCCTATGAGTAATCTGAATACATATCTAATTCTATCTCGACTGAATAACTCATAAGGATGAGGACATAAATTTCAACTTGAGGGACTTATGACACACTTGAGAGCTTCTCTTAAGCCCTTAAGTGTGACTTATGAAACTTCTGCTAGAAAATCTGAGAGAATTATCTGGAAAGGAACTGGAACTTACTAATCATGTTATCTTAAGAACAAGTCATAGATGAACAATTTTGGGGAAACACACGAGTAGACAGGAATTTCTGAAAGAATTACTTTACTACATGATCTAGAGTATGAAAGGAGGGAAATTTTTATTAAATACCTTGTAGCCTCTCGATGAAAAGTACAGACGTCTCCATACTATTTTGTAAGACTCTACTAGACACGGCTTCACAGACACCCTAGGACACTTGAACCTTGTGCTCTCATACCAAGTTTGTAACACCCTGAAAATGGTTTCGAGATGTCACTCAGTGCTTAGGACCACAAGTGATCCCAAGTAAACCCTTCTACTGACATAACTCATAAGCAACAGAATAAAATACATAAATATGATCAAAATAAGTGAAAGATAAATTTTTTCTAAATTTGATAAATACATCTCTGAATTAAAATATTTACAATTCTTCTTTTATCAAAACATCATATCATCATCATAATTTATAAAAAAAATACATGCTTAATGGAAATGACTCACATAAGTTGAAATATCTAAAATACTGAAATAATAAGAAGCAAATCATACTTTATAAATCTAGTAAGTCATAACATTTAGTTCTGAAAGTTGTGCTTGTATTCTCTCTTTAAATTATACTGTCTAAGTGTAGAAAGAGTTCACTTGTAAAATTTGAAATCTAAAAGATGAAGTCTGTAACTGTTATCTTTTTGTAAAGCATAATCTGAGTAAACTGTGAGCCTTTACACTTAGTTTTTTTTAAAATCATTACTATTAAACTGTAGGGAAAATACTTTATCTTAAGGGAGGTTCTCTTAACCAACATAAACCATGCGAGTTACATGGAATCCAACGTTTCATCCTCCTAAGAAAAAAACCTCACATTGGGGAGAGGTGTCATACTCTTGCCAGGGTGTATAACCTACTTTTCATGTGATCGATCACAAGATAAATCTATCATCCATATAGAAATAGGAATAATCTCATAATATGTACCTACATTGGCTATGTAGTTCTATAGAAGATAGGGCACGCTAATCCCACACTTCTCGCTCGGTGCTAAATACTACTCCTTTTTTATTTGCTACACTCATTCTGTTGGAAATCCAGTTTAAAACTAGCATAAGGGTCTATCTAAAACCAATTATGCATTTATCTGATAAAATCAGTAAATAAAGCTGATCTGAATTTTGTAATCTGTAATAATCTAAAAAGTAGATTTCATAGCTAATCTGATGATTGAAAGATCAAAGATTTATTGAAAAACTTTAAATAATTTGATAATAGAAAGCTTAAAGCAGCATTTTTCTGGAAATAATATTCAATCTTGGGGTAATAACCCTTGCTTCAATCTCATATCAAAATATCATAATAATTATACTTGATATTGAAAACAATGATAATTCATCTCAAAATTTGTAAATTACTGTAATCAGCACGGAAATATGAAACTAGACATGCAATTCAACTTCAAAAATACTTGAAATATCAAAATCTTGCAAAGAGCAATAATGGGTATGAATCCTAATTCAAATCTCATGAATAATCATTTAAAATCATATAACTTTTAGATAAAAACTTGGTTTTGGACACAAAAATGGAAGAAAATTCTTGTTCATAAACCCCACATAACTTGAATGAAGATTAGATGAATAAACTTGATCTATTGATTTCTATTTGAGTTCTTAGAGATGAGTTCTTGATTATCTTGCCTTGGAAATCCTCAATTTGGAGCTTTCTTGAAGAATCTAAGGAGGATTTTTGATATCTTGGAGAAGAAGTTTTGGAGCTTTAGCATTTTGCTTTGAGAGAGAATGGATGAAATTAGGCATAAAGTGCTCAGAATAGGCTTAAATCTTATGTTTGAACGGATTAGGGGCTTGGGAATTGACCAAAATATCCTCTTTAAACTGCTAAACGGAACTGAAAAACGTAACATTTTTCCGAACTGGGTGGCCTCTATGATATGCCACTATCGCGGTGGCTTACTGGAAAGTGGATGAGTGGGAACTGGGCGGGCTCCGCGACGCAGAGCCATCACGGTGTCCCTTTGGACTTCGTATGTTCAGATCAATGGCTAAAGACACCAGGGCTATAGCAATCCAAATATAATGTGTGCATAAACCACAATGGTTATAAACCCCCAATGTTGACAAATATAGTTTATAGTGTAGGTTTCCCCTAGGACTATACCTTCTCGGTGAGCTACATAATTCTTATTATGCCCAAATTAAAAAAATTTACACATAAACCAACCATTAATCCTGGAGTCTTTATTAAGGCATTTTCTAACTTGATATCATTATACCACTAGGCTTTCAAGCTATTCCATTCATTCCAACCCATAACCATAATCCATTTAGCCATTTAGACTCTAAATTTTATTTTAAGATAAAAAACCATAGCCACCAAGGGCATTCCAAAGCCTTTTTATCCTTTTTTTCATTTAATGCAATGAAAAAATCTTTTATGAGTTAGATTATGTAAAATCCATATTCAAAATCAATATTATAATATGGGTTGAGGGTGATGCCATTCCCATGCCATAATTCATCAATATTGCGAAACCTAGTACCAAAATCCACCATTTTCACAAATTACATGTAATGACTCTTTAAGTCATTTTCCATTTTTCTACTTATTTTTATTGTTAGAGATTTTTCATAGCTTCCTTAAGTTATTTATGACTTGTTGGGACTGACACTTTGATTATTGGGCAGTTCGTCTATTTTTTAGAGCCAATTTCATATTTAGAAGTCTTTGTTGGTTCCAAATGACCATCAGGCAAAAACTTTAGTAAAAAATCTCTTATGAAAAATCTAACTTTCCCAACAGCTCTGGAATATAGATTTTAGACTAGGTAGACCTTTAGTTTAGGTCCTGAGGCATCCAAGCTCATTTCGACCTAGTGGTCAGAAAGTTGAGAAATTGGAAATATGGGTGTGGGACCCATATTTGGTTGACACGGCCTTGGATGAAAATCCAAGTGTGCTATTGTATCTGAAAAATCAAATTTAGTATGGTTACATAGTTTGTTTATGTATACGGGATTCCAAATAAATCTCAAGCAGTCGGTCGAGCCTATTTTATGACTTGTAAAATCTAGTGCATTAGGTTTTCTGATGTACTGCGATTGCACCGCCTTAAACCCCAATCGTGACTTGATGTACATAGGAGATGTTTTGATTGTGAAGAGATGTCATGATTGTGAGCCTTGGGATCATGATAGCGAGTCCTGAGTACTTGGAATAGGTATAAAATAACCCCATTTGCCTGAATTTGGTCATTTTCACCACTTCCTTGAGAGCCAAAAACCCTAAATTGTGTGTTGACTTAAAATTGAAGCTTGTTGATTATTGGAAATCTTGTGTAACATTTATTTTTGTGATTATCATCCTATTTAAGTAAAAATTCACCCTTTTGTTAGTGAAATTTCTTAATTAATTGCTCAAAACCCCAAAACATTTAGGGCTTGATTTTAGCCCCAATTTAGAATGGTATTCATCGATTTTTTAGTGTAATGATTCCTTCAGCTTGTATGAATGTTAGGTTGGTCTCAGAAATGCAATTTTCGTAAGTGGGACTCGCATGGGGTTTTGATTTCATTTTTGGACACAAAGCATAATGATACAATATGGGTATCGATATTCTCATATTGATGAGTAAAATGTATTTTTGATAGCTCGACATCTTGAAAGGATTCAAGGAAGGGAAAAACAAAGGTTTTGCGGTTCGTTGAGGTTTCTTCGACATCGAGGTAGGCTAGGTTTATCCTTTGTTAGATGGGTTTAAGGTGTTGGTTGATGATATGCAAGACTTGGGAGTAGTTGGACCATTTAAGACATTTGAAACCATAAAATTGGAATATTTATCTTGTTTCCTTGAACCTTAGTGAATTAAACTTTATGTCTCATGTTTGGGATGAGAATTCTTAGAACACTCTAGTTAGATGGGAGTTGTAACACCCCGAGTTTGGTAACCCAGACGCTATATGGTGCTAACAATCTAGAAAATAGTAATATTGTAATAACAACATAACTGAAATAAATGCGGAAATCTAGCGAAAAACTTGCCATAAGGTTCAAATACTAAACAATACTAAATAAAATAACGTCTGAAAAAGGTATGATAATACCAAGATTGAAATAACTATCTGAACATGCTATAGTCTGAAAGCCTCTAAACTATCTAAATAAGGCGTTGATGGGACATGTCCCCAAAGAACTTCGTCTACTGAACTGAATGTGATGAATAAATGAAACAATATAACATCCTCGGATGATGAGGGCTCACTACTAATCTATACATTGAATGTCTGATCTGCTAAGGATGCTCTAGAGCTCGTACGTCTGAACCTATGGTATAAATCACCATAGCACAAAAGAAAAAAATGTGTCAATACGTGTGAATGGACTGGTACATGAGGTAAGGCTGAATGCAAGGGTTCCTATGCATGAACTATAACTAACTGGACATCATGAGAATAATTAAATAAGAATACATGCATGACTATATAGACTGTAACTGAAATCAAGAGGATTCTGAATATTGAGTTTCACTAATTACATGGATTACTGATAAATGATATAACTGAAAATTGAGTGACTATGTCTGGCAGTCCTGATTCTAATGGAACTAGCTGAGTTCTGTACTGAACTAAGTGATTGTATCTGACAGTACTGATATCTATAAAACTATCTGAGTTCTCTTACTGAGACTGAGACTGTGACTATGGGATGTAGTCATCTAACCTACATTCCCCTAATAAGATATTATAACTTTGTTGGGGTCCAATCTGTAAAACCAATTAGAAGGGTGTCAATACCACGCCACTAGTAAGGACAAGCTATGAGTGACCCTTATCTGGCAGTGTCCCCAAAGGAGAATGGTGGGACCCTCATCTAACAGTGTTAATCCATCTCATCAACCCTCAACTGTCAGTTTTTATGTCTCAGCCTATGCTGGCTACATAGTTCTGGAATACAGGGATTGCTTCTAAAGGTCACACCTTCTACTTTCGGTGTGTATCCTCATCCTTGGGTCTGCTCGGTACTGAATCCTACTCCTAACTGAATAGACACTAAAATGATTATACTAAGATGAACTGGACTAGTTCACTAAGTTTTGTGGACTGACGGAATATTGCTGAGTTCATGAGATTACTAAGTTTTCCTGTGTCATGTGACTGATTGAATTCTACTGAGTTCTGAAACTGACTGAGAATACTACTGATCATGGCGTGACTGAGATTATTATAAAACTGACACTAGATCTAGGCACATAGATAAATTATAGGGTATTAAATACCCCTAGGACTCGATAGCATGAAAGTAAATAGGACATGACACTTCTTGAACCCATAACAATTGTCAATAATTCATATGACAATAATTAAGGGATTTCATAATGCACTTGATACTCATAATCTTGTATATGAATAGGGATACATTCCAACATATCATAAGTTCACAAATCTAGTCTCGTGAACACTCCATCAAATCATTAAAAGAAATAGCATTAGCATGGGAGTCATTTTGAAATGTAGTTATAGCCTAAGTTCATCATTTAGATCAATAAAGAATCATAAAACACAATTCTGCTCATTTAGGGATTTTATCAAACACATGGAATGCATATACTTAGGCTACGGAATGAACATTAAACAATTACATCATGGCTATATTAATCAACCCAATTTCATAAAATTCAATCCACATGCTAACATAATCTCAAGAAATACATAAATATTCCATCATGGAAACCATACACAATTAACAACATGGATACAATTTCAATCCATAACATGAACATCATTATTTAAGTTTTAAAAATAGTTTCTTGAACTCCATGGATGAAAGGGATCCTTGGATAAACACTTTACATACCTTGGTGGATGATTTCTTGAAGATTGATGGAGGAAGGCTTGAAATTAATCACCTTGGGTTTCTTGTTCTTGTGAAATTGAGAAATAATAAATGTATTCTGCCAAAAGAGGGCTAAATTTTATGTTATGAGGGCTGAAGGTCGAGGTAAAATCACCTAATTACCCTTAAGGATGCGATCATTTAATGACAAAAACTTGGCACCGATGCGTTGAGCGATGCGGCACGTCGATGGCATCGACGCAATACTTGATGTGTCGTGCCAGGACCGCCCCAAGCCTCAGTACTTTTGATTGGCAATTCTTGCAACAATATTAACCAATGTGATAGGTGATGCGGCACGCCAAGATCGCGTTGGTCTACTGTTTTAGATCTCCGAAGCTGGTCTAAACGAGGTCCAAAAAATCTAAAACTTGTTTGGGAATGCCCATTGACTTTACTGATCATGAATCAACCAAAATATAGACCTTTAAAGGAAATTAAGGTCACAAAATAAGATTACCAACTTTCGAAGGCCTAAAATAAACTAAGTCTGGAAACTTAGCTAGAATTTTCTAAGTCTGGGAGCCCTAGACAAGCTTAAAGGACTGAATTAAGTTTAGGAATTTTGCGGGGTCTTACAATATCTCCCCCTTGAGAACATTCTTCCTCGAATGAGACTGACTGAGATGGGAGAAATGCTAAGTTGAAGTACATACTGAACATGAACAACTGAAACATGACTACATGCCTGACATTAGTGAGATTCATACTAAGCATGCATATCTGATGCATGATTTCATGGCTGAACTGATACATGAATGCATGACTGAGAGTACTGATAAGCTGATCACGTATATCTGATGTGTGAATACATGACTGAACTGAACTACAATGGTAAGGATACTAAGTTTGAAATGGAAAACTGAGCATGAAACTGAACACCAAGTTTGTAACTGAAATCTAAACATGAAACTAAATAAGCTTAAAGAAAGCTATTACCTTGGGCTGAGTTTGAAGTAGAGGAGAAGTGGTGAGGATATTTGGTCCGCATGTCTACTTCTGTTTCCCAAGTAGCTCCCTCAACAGACTAATGTTTCTAAAGAACTTTGACTAGAGGGACGTCTTTGTTCCTCAGTCTGTGAATCTAATAGTCAAGGATTTCCACTGGAATTTTCTTATAAGAGAGACTGTTCTGGATATCTATGCCCCCAACAGGGACTATAACCGTTGGGTCACCTATGCCCTTTTTCAGCAAGGAGACATGAAAGACTGGATGCACTGAAGCCAGATCTGAAGGCAACTCGAGCTCATAAGCTACTTTACTGAAGCAACTGAGAATTTTGAAGGGACCGACATATCGAGGACTAAGCTTTCCCTTCTTGCCAAACCTCTTCACTCCCTTCATGGGAGAGATTTTTAGGTACACATAATTACCAATCTCGAACTTGAGATCCTTTCTGCATATATCTGCATATGATTTCTGTTGGCTCTGAGCTATCTTGAGGCTCTCTTTGATTACCTAAACTTTCTCTAAGGTATCAAAGACCAAATCAGGCCCTACCACTGTGGCCTCACCGACTTTAAACCAATCGATTAGAGACCTGCATCTCCTACCACAGAGAGATTCGAATGAAGCTATTTGAATACTGGAATAATAACTCTTGTTGTATGCAAACTCAACCAAAGGCAAGTGGTCATCCCAATTACCCTTAAATTTAATTACACACGCTTGCAGCATATCTTCTAAAATATGGATGGTCCTTTCTGGTTGCCTATCGGTCTGAGGATGAAAGGCTATACTGAGGTAAACTCGGGTACCAAGACCCTTTTGGAATGCTTTCCAAAAATGAGAGGTGAACTGGGTACCTCTATCTGAGACAATAGACAACAGAATACCATACAATCTGACCAACTCTCTAATGTAGAGTTTGGCATAATCCTCATCTAAATAAGAGGTATGGACTGGAAAGAAATAAGCTAATTTGGTCATTCTGTCTACAATGACCCAAAATGAATCATGCTGATGATGAGTACGAGGCAAACCTATCATAAAGTCCATGTTCACTTCTTCCCACTTCTATGTAGGAATACAGAATTCCTGCATGGACCCACTTAGTTCTAATGGTCAATCTTAACTTGATGATAAGTTGAGCACTTAGCCATAAACTCTGTAATGTCTCATTTTATCCCACTCCACCATCTTAATGGCCCATGGATTAATAGAGTAATGCGTAACATGCACTTCTACAAGAATTCGCTACCTTAAGTCATCAACACCTGGAACACACAGATGACCTTGATAACACAATACACCATCTCCCCCTTGGGAGAAAACCTCTACTTTTTAATCTTTGACTGACTCTCTTAACTTGACTAGACTGGGATCTCTATCTTGCTTTTCCTTTACCTTGGAAACTAGAGATGATTCTAAACTGTTCTGAACCCATATACTACCTTCTGCTGAATTGATTAAGCGGACACCTAGTCTGGCTAACTGATAAAATTTTTGGTCTAACTTTTTCTTACTGTCCTCAACATGAGCAACACTACCCATGGACAATCTACTAAGAGCATCAGCAACTACATTGGCCTAGCCCAAATGATAAATGATACTCATATCATAATCTTTCAAGAGCTCTAACCACCTTCTCTGATGGAGATTAAGATCTTTCTGACAGAACATATAATAGAGGCTATTGTGATATGTGAACACATCTATATGCACCCCATACAAGCGGTACCTCCAAATATTTAAGGCAAATACTGTGGCTGCTAACTCAAGATCATGAGTAGGATAATTATTCTCATGGGGCTTAAGTTTTCTAGAGGCATAGGCTATGACCTTACCATGCTGCATGAGGACATAACCCAAACCTACCCTGGATGCATCACAGTACACAACATACCCATCTAGACCATCTGGAAGAGTCAAAACTAGAGCTGAGGTGAGTCGAGTCTTCAACTCCTGAAAACTCTTCTCGCATGAATCTGACCACAGGAATTTGACTTTATTCTAAGTTAATCTGGACATAGGGGATGCATTAGATGAATCCCTCAACAAACCATCTATAATAGCCAGCCAAACCCAAGAAACTCCTGAAATCTGATGGAGAGATGGGTCTAGGCCAATTTCTCGCTGCTTCAATCTTTTAATGATCGACTCTAATACCATCACCGGAAATGATACGACCAAGGAATGCTACTGACCTTAGCCAAAATTTGCACTTACTAAATATGGTAAACAACTGATGATTTTTGAGAGTCTATAATATTATTTTAAGATGGTTTCCATGATCATGCTCGCTGCGGAAATAGACAAGAATGACATCTATTAAGACTATAAACATGTCAAAGTACTGCTTGAACACACGGTTTATCAATTCCATAAAAGTTGTTGGGTCATTGTTAAGAACAAATGATATGACTAAGAATTCAAAGTGACTATACCGAGTACGGAAGGCTATTTTTGGAATGTTACATTCTCTGAATCTGAGATGGTGATAGCTTGATCTGAGGTCTATCTTAGAGAAATAGCTGGCACACCAAAGCTGGTCAAGTAAGTCATCGATTTTGAGAAGTGGATACTTGTTCTTGACCGTGACCTTATTGAGCTGACGGTAATCTATATAAGTTTTGAGAGAACCATATTTCTTGCGCATGAATAAAACTAGTGTGCCCCATAGGGACACGCTGGGTCTGATAAATCCCTTATCTAGGAGATTCTTCAACTGTTCCTTCAATTCTTTGAGGTCTATTGGTGCCATTCTGTATGGAAGAATAGATATAATCTGAGTATCTGGAAGAAGGTAAATGCAAAAGTCTATTTCCCTTTTGGGAAGAATTCCTGGAAGATCTTTAGGAAAGACATCTGAATATTCATTCACTACTAGGACTGATTTAAGACTGGGAGTTTTGGAACTAGATTCCTTAACTCGAACAAGATGATAGACACATCCTTTAGATATCATTTTCCTTGCTTGAAGGTAGGAAACAAGCTGACCCCTGAAGGCTGAAGTACTACCCCTCCACTCAAGGATAGGTTTATCTGGGAACTAAAACTAGATAATTCTATTTCTGTAGTTGACTGTGGCATAGCAGGAATGAAGCCAATCTATGTCGAGAATGACATCAAAATCAATTATCTCTAATTCAACTAAGTCTGCTAAAGTGACTTTCTGAGATATCTAAACCTGACAGTTCCTGTATACCCACTGAGATATGATAGTTTTACCCACTAGGGTAGAGACTGAGAAAGGATTTTCTATAATTTCGGGACTGACTTCAAAATCCATTGCTATATAAGGAGTAACAAAAGACAAAGAAGCTCCTGGATCTAGCAAAGAATAAATATGCAAATAAAAGATTTGTAACATACAAGTGACCATATCAGGAGAATTTTCCTGATCCTGTTAGGACTGAAGAGCATATAGTCTATTTGGGCGTTGCCCACTGGTGGCATTGAAAGTGGCACCCTGCTAGTTTTGGCGACCAAACTGAGCTGAGGAATGATTATGATAAACTTGAAAACCTGACTGGGGATAATCTCTGACTCTTTGTCCTGGCTTGCCATATCTAAAACAAATATTTCTACCAGCCCTGCAAATTCCCTGATGGTTTTGCCACAAGTCTAACAAAGAGGATAATTTCGGGCGCTGCTAACACTGCCCTGAGACTTAGAGCCTGGCTCCCTATCTTTGTTACCATTCCTGAACTTAGAAACTGCAGCACTGGCTGAGGAAGGAGTTGGAACTAACAACTTTGTGTGAAACTGAGAATAATTTCTGCCCTCTAACTTAGGCTGACTGAAATCAAAGCTACCTATTCTAGCTCTCTTATTCTGGATTTCCCTCTCCTTAATCTTCTACTCCTGTATCTATTAAGCAACGATCATAAGCCTAGCTATATCTATCTCACTAATCAACATGGTGGTCCTATATTTCTTGACCACACTATTATTTACCCTAGAGACAAACTTACTCATCTTAGCCCTACTATCTGCCACTACATGAGGAACGTATCTTGCTAATTGAGTAAACTTAAGAGAATACTCTTTCACATTCATGTTGCCTTACTTAAGATTAATGAACTCTAACACCTTAGCTTCTCTTAGATCTAGAGGAAAGAATCTATTGAGAAAAATAATAGCAAACTCTTCCCATTCTATAGGCCCTACATCTTTGGCCCTCTCTGCTTTCCACTATTTGAACAATGTGTGAGCCATATCCTACAGTTAATATGCAGCTATCTCGGCACTCTCACTAGCAGTAACCCCCATGATAGTTGTAACCTTCTGAACCTAATCAAGGAATTCCTGAGGGTCCTTATCTATCTTAGACCCAAAAAAGGATAGAGTATTTATTTGGGTGAAGTGTCAAATCCTAGCTACAACAGAATTGGCCGCTGGGTTGGTCGGAATGACAGCTGGACGTTCATTCTGGGCGATAACTAAATAAGCAAGAGTAGTGAATGCAACTCTGAATTCTGCATGGGAGACATGTTCGCCTAAAGGATTAGGCTGATTGGGCTGAGGGGCTGGCTGATCCCCTGTTCCTCTTTACTGAGTCCTCTTTGGAGGCATTTACTATAGATGGAAGAGAAGGAAGGATTAGAATGAGAGTTTAACTGGAGCTCATGCTCACTCACACGACATGAATACTGAAAGAATAGAAACTGTTCTTAAAATATCTCATAGCCTCCTATACAAAATATGGCACGTAATACACCCATGCATAAGACTCTACTAAATGAAGCTTTTCAGACTTCCTAGGACACTATTGAACCTTAGTCTCTGATATCAAGTTTGTAACACCCCGAGTCTGGTACCCCAAATGCTACATGGTGCAAATAATCCCGAAGGAGCACTAGCTAACCCATGACTGATATCTGTATCTAAGCACTGGATAATAATAATATTGTAATAACAACATAACTGAAATAAATATGGAAATTTGGCAGAAAAATTTGCATAAGGTTAAAAATACTAAACAATATTAAATAAAACAACGTCTAAACAAGGTATGATAATACCAAGATTGAAATGGTTGTCTAAACATGCTATAGTCTAAAAGCCTCTAAACTATCTAAATAAAGAGTTAATAGGACACATCCCCAACTAAATTCATCTATTGAACTAAATCTGATGAATAAATAAAATAAGATAACATCCTCAGATGATGACTCACTACTAATCTGTTTGTTGAATGTCTAATCTGCTAAGGATGTTCTAGAGTTCGTATGTCTGAACCTATGGTATAAAATGCCATAGCATAAAAGAAAAGTATACATCAGTACGTGTGAATATAATCGTATGCAAAGTGAGTAAGGCTGAATGCAAGGGTTGATATGGAAGAACTATAACTGACTGGATATTATAAGAATAACTGAATGAGAATACATGCATGACTATATGGACTGTAACTGAAAGCATGAGGATTATGGAGTCCTCTAGCTGCAGTCGCGGTCAGTCAATATGGTCAAAGCAACCAGGTCTCAAAATCTAACTTCGGTCGTGTAGGTACGGTTGGAATCCAATACACGTGATCGTAGATCAGTGGGAACTGGCCCAATAAAAGAATTGTAATATCATAGACGAATCCCGAATCATATATAAGCAAAATCCCTTTCTTTTTTGGGTATTGCTTGTCTCATAATATAGTTTTGAATTTTAAGCTTGAAACCCTAGTTGGGCAAGTATGTTATCAACTTTGGAGACTCAAATTTCTTAGTTTCTTATTAAAGAATGAATGTTTTTGTTGACCACATGGTATATCTCTCTTTACTTTCTTCATGAGTAGATAAGTAATTTAGACTTGGGATTATGCTGAATTAGTGTGTAATTGTGTGTGGGTATTGTTGTGTTTGCATGGATTTTAGTTGTTGAGTATGTATTTCACCATTGCTTGAGCTTATGAGTTAGAATTTGATGGGTGAAAACTCCAAATTTCCAAATGGGTTTGATGGGTGAAAACTTTAAGCTCTAGAAACCCTTTGTCATCCTCAAAATAGGGACTTAGGTGAATATTAGGTAACCCATAACATCCTTGAAAAAGGGTTATCGGGGGACAAGGCAATGATGAACAACTAGGTCTTTGGTTTACTACCCTTTGCAATCCTAGGAATAAGTGTTTACAAAGTGTAAATCATGTTAAGACCATCATCCTAGAAATAGGGATGCTTGGTTGAGGTTTTGGGTGGTTACATAAACTCCACACTTATTAGGTGCTCGAAAGAGCCAATGGGTGAAATCATTGTGGTTTTATCAAAAGATTGACCTCAATGAAATTCGACCTAGCCTATCCATTACTTAACAACTAAATCCCTTGATAAACCAACATTATCCCACATACGTTACCTCTAAGGAAACATAATCCCAAGATTTCTCTAACTCTTGAATTTAGACCAAAGATAGCGTTCACTCCGTACTAGTTAAGTTTGTGTGAAGAATTTTTACAAATTTACCCTATTTACTTATACATGTTGTTTCCATTAGCATTCCGAGTAACCTTATAGTAACTTGAGTACCCATAGGTTGGAATTCTATAGCATTCATTCCTTGAGATTCGACCATAATTTATATTCGGTTACTTGACAACGACTGCCTCATCCCTCAAATATGGGAGAGATTTAAAAGTTATCAAAATAGCACCGTTGTCGGGGAGTGAAATATAGATTTCACTTGTGTGGTGCTATTCTTACTTGGGAATACCCAAAGTGGGGTAATTTACTTTATTTGTTGTTTTTGACTATTTTGTAGGTGATTAAAGTGTGAACGGAGCTATGAGCGATAATGCAAGTAATTTTAGCCCCTTTGATGCTCCACTAGACGATGAGGGCCAATTGAATGAACTGGGGAAAACAAGTGTTATCCGCATCCCACCAACCATGGTAAATGGTGTGTTTCTTTTACATGTTGAAAATGAAAGGATTACATGGGGGTCATGCATATGAGGACCCAAATGTTCATTTGAAAAACTTTGTGGAAGTTTGTGCAATATTTAACATAGCACATATTACACAAGAATCCATCCGGCTTCGACTCTTCTCATTTTCACTAACGGTCAAGGCGGTTTTATGGCTTTATTTACTTCCGCCCGACTCAATCACCTCTTGGGAGGAGCTCACCATGGTGTTCCTTGATAGATATTTCCCACCATAAAAAATTCTTCAAAAGTGGGATGGGATTGTAAAATTCCAGAAATTGAATAGAGAGCCATTCTTTAAAGTGTGGGAGAGGTTAATTGGAAAGCTAGACCAATGCCCAAATCATGAGGTCCCGGATAAGATGCTCCTTGAGATTTTCTATAGAGCTCTTGAACCATTGACAAAAAGGGTTGTGGAAATGCAGCGGGTGGCTCTACTGTACAATGACATCATCTTGTGACTTTCTGATTGATAGGTAAAGTAGCCAAACAAGACCGAGGGTGGCACACCCGTGATGCCAATGTTCCTAAAACCCTTTCTCTACCTCCGTGGTGACCAATGAGCAAAGAAAATGAGAATAAGAGAAGGATGAGAACATGGCCAAGATGATGATCCAGCTTGATCTTCTAACAAAACATGTTATCGGAGTACCCACAAAAGTTGTGAATGTGGTAACATCAAAGCCTTATCAAGATAATTATGAGGCAAAAAAGTTGGATAAAGAAATTCAGTACTTGGTAAACTACTCGGGGGGTCCTGTCTCGCCTATCAAAGGCAAAGTGGGAATCAAGGTTGAATAGATCGAGACCGAGATCAAGATTGGAGACATAGGGAATGTGACCATGACCACTAGATTTCTCATGATAGAGCTAAGGCCAAGGAGTCAAATCTCATTGACCTCAAAAAGTTCAAGACCAAAGATGTTTTGGCATGAATCTTTAGTAGAGTTGAAGGTACAAACAAAATGGTCCATGAGTTGAAGGGTAATTTCTATGTACTCTCCCAAACAGTGGTGTCTCACTCCATATCCATCAAATAATTGGAGACCCAAGTTGGGCAAATCTCTACGCAACTAAATGCAAGGGCAAGATGTGGACTTCTGAGTGATAATTATTAACCCAAAGAATAAAATACAAATCCAAGCAATAGTCACTAGAAGTGGGAAAGCACTTCAAGATCCCCTTAGAGGAGAGGTTAGTGAAAATATGCCCAAGTCAAAGGCGAAAAAGGTGACACCTCAAAGAAAAAAAGCAAATAATGAGAAAGAGCTAGATGAAAGCGATGAGGAAGTGTTCAAACTTGAAAAGCCGCAAGGAAAAGCAAAGCCAACCATCCATGTTCCACCTCCATTCCCTCAACGTTTGTGTAACGCCCCAAAAATGGGCTCCGAGATATCACACGATGCTTAGGGCCATAAGTGAATCCAAGCTAACCCTTCTACTGGCATACTTACAAGCAATTGAATAAAATACATAAATCTGAACAAAATCAGTGGAAATATAAAATTTCTCTGAACTTGATCAATACAAATCTGAATTTACAAGATTACAACTCTACTTTTACCAACATAATTGAAATTTAATACATAAAGAACACAATAAATATAATTAAAGTCCCCGAAGTAGGAGGACTCGTCATCTTGCTGGCTAGAATCTGCAACTGTCTTAGTCTGAATGTGCATACTAAAACTTGTACCTACATTATGAGACAATGTAGTACATAGACATATATGTGGATCAGTACCTTGAGGATGTGCTGAGTATATGGGGGTGAAATACTTAAGTAAAAACATATCTCATAATCTTCATTTATAAAATAATGCATGCTAAACGTAAATGACTCACATAAGCTTGATTAATCTAAAATTTAGAACTCATAAATCATGAATGGTAAAACATGTAGTATAAATCTCGTGATTCATTACACTTAGTTCTAAAATCTGTATTCTTTTATTGTTCTCAAATCTTGTAAGCTAAATAAAATCTGAAACTCATTCTATATAATAAATACTTTATCTCAATACTTTTAATTAATAAATTGTTTTTAAGAGTGGGGGACATCTTTGGGAGGTTTTTCTAACCGACATGTACATCATGTGAGCATCCATGATGTCCCATGACTTGACCCCATATGGTTAGGGCTCTTCTACCCTTGCCATCGGAATTGAACAATCTCTTCTCAGTGATCACTATCTCAGTCATCCACATACAATGGGAATAAGTATATCAACCTACGGTGACACGTAGTTCTGTGGTATGAAACTGTAGTAACATGCCCAACTCGGTGCTAAATACTACTTCCAATCTTATGCTCAAAGTCTCAAGAAAATGCACTTTAAAAGTAATCTCATATTTCATAAGGAAATCAATTATAAAGTCTGTAATCTCATTTTGTAAAGTGGATTTTCAGTACTTTTGTGACCAAAAGGTCTATTCTTTCTAAATTATTTCAAAATAGTCTAAACATGGGTGCATGGAGCACAAAAATTCTCAAAATCACATTCTAAAATAGGGCTTAATGACCCATATGTCAATATCAATAAATAACATCTCAAAACTCATGCTTTATATCATAAACATGCATAAATCATTTGAAAATCTAGAAATTTCAGCTTATTGCATAATAATATCAACATTCTCTTTTAATTCAACTTCTAAAGCATTGAAAATCTCATAATCTCATAAACAACAACATAAGGTATAAATTCATAC
Source organism: Capsicum annuum (assembly GCF_002878395.1). Classification (NCBI taxonomy): domain Eukaryota; kingdom Viridiplantae; phylum Streptophyta; class Magnoliopsida; order Solanales; family Solanaceae; genus Capsicum; species Capsicum annuum. Next base: position 24,726 of record NW_025891633.1, read on the forward strand.
TTCAAATTCATAGAAAAATATGTAAAATCATATATCTTTGTAATTTAATGCAAGTTTTGGGCACAAGAACGAAAGAAGTGTTCTTGTTCAAACCCCACATACCTTTGATGATAAACTTGGATGAACAACTTGCTTATGAGATGATATTTGTACTCTTGAATAAGGGTTTTTAGAGTTCTTGAACTAAGAACTTGGAATCTTGACCCAACTTAGGGAATTAATGGTGAACTTTAGAAGATTCTTTAATTTGGATGATGAAACGTGGGGTTTCTAGATGAGAGAATTTGATGAAAAAAGGGGTGTAATTTTCTCAATATCATCCTTAATCCTCTGTTTTTATGACCTGGGTTGAGGGAGAAAAAGACCCCATTGCCCCTCATTAATTTGAAGAAAAAATTCGTAACCCGCATCCCGATTTTGCCCTTCAGCGCGATGCGCTACCATCGTGGCAGCTTACTGCCTCACACTAAAATAGCTATAACTTTTTGCTCGGGTATCGGATTTTTGCGAAATTGGTATTGTCAGAAATCTAATTCAATTATATACAATTTGATGGGTCTTGGGATGGAAAATTCCATGTATATGAAAGTTTATACACATTTAAAGTAGGCCCTTGTAGGATTAAATGCCAAATCTTGGACGAATCTAATGTTCTTAGCTCCACTTGGCTCCAAATGACTTATATGAACATTATTCACCTAATAAGGACATCACATACTTGCGATTAAAGTAATGACACAAGAATTTGAATTATGGTTCAAGAGTATGACAATTACACCTTCACCGCGATGACAATTACACCTTCACCGCGACGCATAGAAATCGCGTTAAGCTACTAAAAAGGACGAGTGCAAATTTGCACTCTTATGCGACGCGGTGTTATCGCATTGCGCAACTGGAAATTGAAAATTGGGAATTTGGACCTCTACGCGATGCGCCAATATCATGGAGGTCCATTGGAATATGATTATTGTCATTTTGGAATCCAGCGTGATGCGATGCGTGCCTAGGTGGGACACTGTCACCTTAAAAATGCTCTAACTCCTCAACTGAGTGTCGAATTTGGGAAAATCTTATATCGTTGGAAAGCTTATTAAATTTTCCACTCAATGGGAGGACTAAATCTAGAAAACTCCATATGAAATAAAAGTTATTCATTCTTGAGACTAATCTTTGGCATTTTATGAATGAATTTAAGTTAGGAAAGGGTATTACAATATCTTCCCCCTGGGAACATTCGTCCTCGAATATAGATAATTAAGCTGAAAATACTAAGGAATCTGAGGCTATAAGCTATCATACATAACTGAAATAAACTGTATGACTGAATCTCAACATAGTGAGCTACTGAACTAATCTGTGAGTGCATGAACTTGCATAAAAAATAGCTATATGACTGAATCTAAGTTCGCGGAGAAGAATAGCCATACTCATGAAATTTTGGATAGTAAGACTAGATGAAAAATTGGAAATCTATATGAGCTTTTCTATTTGATTGTAAACTGGACTGCTGGCTACACGGACTGATTCATACTGAATGCTTACACCCAAATAGGGTATTTCTTCAACACTCTTCTAGGAAGTTCTAACAATATTAGGGAGCAAAGAATTTTGGGCGTGATCTGAATAAAACATCTGACTAGAGAATCACAACATTGATACAACTCTATAGCTTGGAACATAGACATAGAGATTATAAGCTAGGTTGGAATTTCTAGGCCTTAGGCAATACAATTTCTTACTTTTGAATCTTAGCAACTCTTCTCGGATACTCCCTCAACTATACTATCCCCTCAAATGCCATACTCGCTCGATTCAACTTATAATTCTCACATGTCATTGATAAACCCATCTACTAAGGTCTAATTGAACCAATTCTCTCATCATGTTAAAGACTAACTCAAAATCACAAGGTATTACACATCGCACCATGACATAACACCAATCTGTATTAAGAATTCACACACATCTGCATTTTCACAACTTCTCACCTCAAGAATAATTTTCATTACCACTTCAACAACTGCAATCCTCCTAGTACTTAGACATCCACTAACACGCAATACATCTTTCTGCATATTTACAAACATGATATTCAAGCCTATCTTCATAGCCACATATGCACTTCTAAACAAACACTCATAAGAACATCTTTCTCATATTCTGTAATACCTCTATCAATAACAACTTCTATGCAATATTCAATTCTTAGGAAGACACACATAAGCTATTCTCAACAAACCAAGTCATACACAAAACTTCACATCAATATTCCTCCAGACTCATAGAATTACATAAAACAAACATATAACAATCTTCCAAAATATAACACATAAAGCTTTAACTAACCATGAAATGTATCAATGACTTGGCCTCAATCTTACTTTCTGATGTTCTATAACATTCTAGCATCACTACTAAAATCCGGGAGTCTGGCTTGGTTACTCTTTGTATCATCTCCCCCTTAGACTTAAGCCATTACTCTAAGTTTGTAAACCACTAAATAAACTCTAATTGAAACTGCAATCGCTTTACTCTATAGCCCAGGGGTATAATAATATACATAAATAGTAGAACTTAACCCAAAGGCTACACCTTAAAGTGTAAAACCCACTTCTAATACTTCCTTCTGATATACAACTTTATCTTTCTATATCCCCAATACTCATCATATAACAACTTAAACACTCACCAACTTAATTTCTAACACATAACATGGATATATCTAAACCTTTGTTAAACCATACTAACTTCCTTCATAGTTTACTAATATCACATTTCTAATCTTACACTAGCACACCCAACATCACCACCCTTTAACTCATAAGTTAACTACAAGAACATCACATACCACGTAGCCTGATTCATACTTATCAATTTAAGGGTTCTACTAACCACACAACACTTAATAAATTTTGAAATAATAAAGCCCTATATTACCTAGGGCACACCTCTACATCATACCTGCAACATCCTACTAAATTATGAATAACAAAACTTAAGCTCTTGCATACACTGTTCAAGCCTACTAGATCACTTCAATATAACTAGCATCACTACCCAATAAACTATTACATCCACCCTAATAGCCATCTATTGTTCAAACTGAATGTCTAGTGCTAAACATGATTTACAACCCAAACTCACATACTATTCCCACTTGGAAGCTATAAAACGAGACATCACGATACACTAGTCCACTAGAAACCCATAATAATAGTAATCGATCATCATCTTATCGCCAATCTTATTCATAACCTATTAACACATCCTCTTTCTTCACATCATTACTAGTTACCCATCTTCACACCTAACTTACTTTCATAGCTCTATAAATTTCAGCTAAACTCCTTTTTGTAACCTCAAGGGAACAACACTCAACCACCAAGTACCTTCATCAATAACCTATACTTTTCTAACACAACAATTATCATCAATGACTTTTCATACTTCAAGCAAACAACAATTCTCCTTAACTAAAACTCCTTCTTTACCTTTCACTAACTAACAAACAAGGACATATCTCTTCATTACTAGCCCAATCATGTGCAAAAATTCAGTTATATATATTCAATACACTGACCTTACCATCTTTCTTGTCACTACACCTCTAAACCCATACTTCCAACTAACACAAGAACAACAAGATGAACAATAAGTTGCTAGTGAATCGAAATAGGCCTTACACAGCTTCACTAAACTTAGATTTTGTATTTTGAACAAGAAAATGAGATGAATAACAAGGCAATTATGCTAGCGAATTGAAAGAGCCCCACACAGCTTCACTAGACTTTGCTTTTTCAAAAAAACGATGATGACAAAATTCCATACTACAAGAGATAATAACTTGACACACAATATTCCATGATCTAAGAATACACATCTTACTCTGTCTTAGCTGAACGGCTAATAAGAATGAGGACATAACTTTAAATTTAAGGGACTAATAACACACTAGAAGGCTCTTCTCAAGCTGCTTTGTGAGACTTCTGAAACTTCTTACTAGTAAGTTTGAGAGAATTATCAGAGGAGGGAATTGGAACTTGCCAATCATGTTACCTTAAGAAAAGTTCATGGATAGGAAAGTATAGATTATCATTATGGATTCTGAGGAGGAAATGTGAAAGCACATCTGATATGAGCTTAGTACACGATTTTTATGAACCTGAATAAAGCCCTTAAAACTTTAGAACATAAAAGCATCGATGAGATACTATCTAGCTCATTTATAGTCCCCTAACTTTCTATGAAGACTGTCTGAGAAATCAGTATCTGTAAAGATTTAAGCTTGACTGTTTTTGATATTTTGGAAATAAGGCAGAGATGGTCTGGATAGAGCAAGATGAGAATTTGTATAAGTTTCTTAGAGACCCTTTCTATAGCATAACATGAAACGTGAAAGAATGGAAATATTTCCTAAATTCCTTGTAGCCTCTCGAAGAAAAGTACAGACATCTTCGTATCGTTCCGCAAGACTCTACTAGATACAACTTCATAGACACCCTAGGACACTTGAACCGTGTTCTCTGATACTAAGTTTGTAACATCCCAAAAATGGGCTCCGAGACATCACACAGTGCTTAGGTCCACAAGTGATCCGAAGCTACCCTTCTACTAGCATACTTATAAACAACTGAATAAAATACATAAATCTGAACAAAATCAGTGGAAATATAAAACTTCACTGAACTTGATTAATACAAATCTGAATTAAAACATTACAATTCTACTTTTACCAACAAAACTGAAATTTAATACATTAACATCACTGACTGTCTATGAAGCCTCTACTAGTACTGACTATAGGTAGCAGGGTCATGACTCCTAACTATCCCAACTTAATACGATTGAATAAAGAAAGTAAAGAACATAATAAATCTCACTGAAGTCCCCAAAGTAGGAGAACTCGTCATCTTACTGGCTGAAATCTTCAACTGTCTTAGTCTGAATGTGCACACTAAAACTTGTACCTACATTATGAGACAATGTAATAGATAGACATATATGTGGATCAGCACCTTGAGGATGTACTGAGCATATGGGGTGAAATACATAAGTAAAAATATATCTCATAATCATCATTTATAAAATAATGCATGCTAAATGTAAATGACTCACATAAGCTTGAGTAATTTGAAATCTAGAACTCATAAATCATAAATGGTGAAGCATGTTGTATAAATCTCATGAGTCATTACACTTAGTTCTAAAATTTGTATTCTCTTTTTGTTCTCAAATCTTTTAAGCTAAATGAATTTGGTGGATCTTGGGGTGGAAAATTCCATGTATATGAAAGGTTATACACGTTTAAAGTAGGCCCTTGTAGGGTTGAATGACAAATCTTAGACGAATCTAATGTTCTTAGCTCCACTTGGTTCTAAATGACTTCTATGAACATTGTTCACCTAATTAGTTTAGGACAGGTTTATTGGTTTAGGCCTAACGGCCTAAATCTTCTAACTCCTTCCTTTCTCTCTTTATGTGCTTATTTGCTTTTCATTTGCTTAGACTTGGTTAAATCCCCTACTAAGTTTTCAAAATTTATTTTCCTAAAATCACTTTCTTTTCAAAAAACCGAATTCTCTTTTTCGAAGTTAGTCAAAGATAGTTTCAATCAGTCCGGATAACCATAAGTTAGCGGACATTTTAGGTGCCTTAAAAACCCTCCTAAAATGTTAATAGGAAACACTTACTCAAAATCTTCAAATTTAAATAATTTTTCTATTTTGGATTATTTAAGTAAATTTTTAGAGGTTTTTCTTGATTTTCCTAAATAACTTAAGTGGCGACTCTAAATAAGTCAATATTTTCGAAAAACAATGAACATAAAGATCATGCACATCTATTTCAACATTGATAGTGACTAAAGCACATGCACGTGTGTCACTTCTTACATGCTTGTAAACACACAAGTCCACTTGCATTCTACTTTCCTCATAATAGATGACTCATGCCTTTTTTGTAGCCAACTTTCTTTCGCTTCTCTTGACAATGGAAACTAGATATCCTCTAATTGATCTCATTCAAAAACTTGAGATGGACCTTCTCATTGAAGACCAAGTAATTTTTATTCGTAAAGTGATTGCCTCAATATATTCAAGTGTGGTTGTAACTAGAACCTCAAACATCTCAACACTTTACTTATTTTTCTATATACATTTTTTTACAATTCTAACTTCTTGGTTCTATAATTTCAGGATTAGATTGGGTTTTAAAATCTGGATGAAAGTCAACATGCATATTATATCACTAAAACCAACGTAAAATGTACTGCATAAAGAAAATAAATGAACAACGTATAATAAAAATAAAAGGTAAGGGGACACTGCATTTCATTGAAAAAGAAAAAGGAAAGAATATTAAAAAATAATAAAAATAAAAGAGTTTGAACATAAATGAAAAATAAACAAGACAAGATAGACTTCGAACTACAACCCTGAAATAATTCAGAAAATAGAAAGAAAAACAAAGCAGACTACCAAAACTCCCTTCTCGTGGGGAGTAGAGTGACTTTCGAATTGTCGGAATGGACATCTTCACCACTGATTTGTACGTCATCCTTAATGGAGTCTCTACAATTATTGCTACAACTTTGGTTTTTCTTCTTGACCCTAAAGTATCTGAACTATTCTGAATTGTCTGAGTTGTAGCCTTAAGGGCTACTTGACTTGCAACTTTTCTAAATTCAATTCCATTTTCATCCATTTCTCTAATTTTGATTATTTCAACAAAGGCTTTACCTACTGTAGAAAGCAGGTGGCTAAAGTACTTGTGCTCTTGTCGTTGTAGGAAAACATCAATCATCTCTATCTCTTTCCTTGATACAGATTCTTATGGAATTAACTGATTGTGTATTTCTTCACTGTCGAACTTTATGTCCTCTTTGTGGGTCATCTTGACTTTTCTTTTGGACCTCTATTGTATGAATGATGTTCCAGCTTAACCACAAATCCACCACCTTAATACTATTTTGACTTTAGAAATAAGAAATGTGTCAGGATTACACACTTTTAAAACTTTTTTTCTTTAAAAATATCACCGAACCCGATAAGGGTTGCCTCCATATCTCATCATGATGAGAATCAGGTGTGCGTAGTTCGTGAAACTGGAGATATGAAGAAACACACTTTTTTTTATTTGAATAGTGAGAAAGAAAATTTTTTCTTTTGAATTTATTCATAATGATAAAAAAACATATTTTTTTATATTTTTAAAAATAAATTAATTACTAAGTTTAGCCTAATGTAGATAGGTGTCAAGACTCGCTTACGCGAGCAGACACTCGAGTCGGGAGGGACAACTTGGTCGATAACAGTGTTATCCCACCTTTGTTGTTGATCCAAATCCCGCCTAACATGTGGGACTAATAATCCTTCACCAGGTGCCTTGACACTCCGACTATCTCAAGAAGAAAGTAGAATGCATATTCTACATTCCTTCTATGTTATTTTTAAAGACTCAGAGGGGGTGCGGAAGAGAAGAAAATTTATAATACAATTCAACAATATCAAAGCTATAAATGAGCGACAAGTAGCACATTAGGCCAATAAACACAATATCTAAATGATTAAAGCAATTAACAGCCAATATCAAAAGCTCAAATTCTAGTTATCCCCAGCAGAGTCCCCAGAGATGTCACACCCATTTTTCGCTTGAAAAATCAAAGAGTTTTTCCAACTAAAGTGATGGTTTTGAATAGGGATTATTTTTATTATTTTCAGAGTTGCCACTTGAAATTGAGTTATAGTGTTCCAAGTCACCTTATTGAATCCCTAATAAAAAATAACTCTTTATTGGTCTGCGAAAATAGAAGAGCGGGTAAGAAATTCTATTGACCAAGAGGAAGGTATGATGCTGTAACACCCCAAAAATGGTCCCGAGAAGTCAAACGGTGCTTAGGACCACAAGTGATTCCAAGCTAACCCTTCTACTGGCATAACTCATAAGCAACTGAATAAAATACATAAATCTAATCAAAATAAGCGAAAGATAACTATTTTCTGAATCTGATCAATACTGAACTAAATTAAAATATTTACAACTCTACTTTTACAAAACAATACTGGAATCAAATACATTAACTCTACTGACTGTCTATGAAGCCTCTACTAGTATTGACTTTAGGTAGACAGAACATGCCCCCCAACTATCCCAATTAATACAACTAAATAAAGAAAAATACAATACTGCTCAAGATATATGACTAGCTCGAGCCCTTGAATCAAGAGGACTCATCACCTACTGACTGGAAGCCATAAACTATCTAAATATGGTATGCGTGCTACAACTGAACTGATACCTACATTATGAGACAATGTAGCACATAGACATATATGTTGATCAGTACTTTGAGGATGTACTGAGTATATGGGGGTGAAATGCATAAGTAAAACATCATCTCATCATCAATATTTATAAAACAATGCATGCTAAATATAAATGACTCACATAAGTTGGAATATCTGAAATACTAAAATAATAAAAAGCAAATCATACTTAATAAATCTAGTGAGTCATAACATTTTGTTCTGAAAGCTGTGCTGGTATTCTCTCTTTAAATCATACTATCTAAGTTTACAAAGAACTCACTTCTAAAATCTAAAATCTAAAAGCTGAAGTCTATAACTGTTATCTTTCTGTAAAGCATAATCTAAGTAAACTGTGAGCCTTTACACTTAGTTTTTCTAAAAATCTTTACTATTAAACTGTAGGGAAAACACTTTATCTTAGCGGAGGTTATCTTAACTGACATTGTAATACCCCATACTTCTACCTAGCTTAAATTTATCCTGAAGATGTCAAAGACGTGCTTTAAAGATGAATACACTTTTATACATGTGGAATTTTCAAGATTTTGAGTTTGCATACAACAACAGCTATCATTCCAGTAGTCAGATGCTTCCATTCGAAGCTCTCTATGGTAGGAGGTGCAGATCTCCAATCGGTTGGTTCAAAGTTAGTGGGGCCTCAGTTATAGGGCCTGACTTATTATTCAATGCCTTTGAAAAATTTTAGATGATCAGAGAAAGTCTCTGGGCTACTCAGAGCAGACAGAAGTCACATGTAGATGTGCACAGAAAAGATCTCGAGTTTGAGATTGTTGACTATGTTTATCGAAAGATCTTTCCCATGAAAGGAGTGGAGATATTCAGCAAGAATGGAAAGTTCAATCCCCGATATGTCAATCCCTTCAAAATTCTCAGTCATTTCGGCCAAGTAGCGTATGAGCTCGAGTTGCCTTCAGATCTAGCTTCAGTTCATCCAGTCTTCTATGACTCTTTGCTCAAGAAGTGCATAGGTAACCCAGCAGTTGTAGCCCCTATTCAGAGCATAGATATTCAGAACAACCTCTTTTCCTAAGAGATTCTGATAAAAATTCTTGACTATCAGACTCGCAGACTAAGGAACAAAGGAGTCCTTCTAGTCAAAGTCCTTTGGCAGAATTAGTCTGTTGAGGGAGATACTTGGGAAGCAGAAGCAGACATACGTACCTTGTATCCCAACCTCTTCTCCGCTAATTCAGACTCAGTCCAACGTAAAATCTTTTCTTAAGACTTGTAGTTTTATGCTCATATTTTAATTACAACTTGGTGTCCAGTTCATGTTCAGAATTCTATTATAAACTTGGTATCAATTACCATTGCAAATTCAATCATATGTTCATGCATCAGATCAGTCATGTGTTCATATATCAGACATGCATTCTCCTTGTGAGAAACTCAGTTATTACAAATCTCAGTCGTATATTCATGAGTCAGTTCAGTCATAAAATCATGCATCAGATATGCATGCTCTGTATGAATCTCAAAAATACCAGTCATGTAGTCATGTTTCAATTCATGTTCAGTATGTACTTTAGCTTATCATTTCTCCCATCTCAATCAGTCTCATTCGATGATGAATATTCCCAAGGGAAAGATATTGTAATACCCCATACTTCTACCTAGCTTAAATTTATCCAGAAGATGTCAAAGACGTGATTTAAAGATGAATAAACTTTTATACATGTGGAATTTTCAATATTCTAACTTTTTTTATGTGAAAAATTGAATAAGCTTTCCATCGATACCAAATTCGCCTAAATCCAATAACCGAGTAAGAAGTTATGGTGATTTAAAGTTTCAGTCCTAAATTTGATAACCGAGTAAGAAGTTATGGTGATTTAAAGTTTTAGTCATATAACACCGTCATTTCAGCCAGTGGCACATCGCTTCATAAGCCAAAATGATGTTTGTCAATTTCCAGTAAGACTCCGCAATTATACCGCATCGCGGAGGGCTCCTAAATCCCAATTATTCTTTTTCCAGTGAATCTCCACGATGTCTCCGCATCGCGCCAAACTTTCTGGTTGCAAACAAAGTGGCAACGTGATAGCTCCACATCGCGCCATATCCTAATTTTCTAGTTGTCCAATTCCATAGAAACGGCGCAATAGCGCCGCGTCGCGCCAGCCTGCCAAATAGGAAACATTTGATGAAAAATAAATATTTCGTCCAGGGATAAATTGGTCTTTTCCCAAGGTTTTAACACATCCAGGTGCAGTATTTTATCCCAAAAAACACTTCAAATCATTATTTACTCACTTTTTCCCCAAATCAAGAACATTCCCTCCCAAGAAACAAAACCCTAGCTTTCAAGAAATCAAAGCCAATTCCGAAAATCTCTCCAAGAACTTCAAGAAACTTACAATCAAGGTATGTCAAGTGTTGATTCATGGGTCCCTTTCACCCATGATTCTCAATAATCTCTTTTTCAAAGTTCAAGTATATAGATTTTTATGAATCCCATGTTGGGTTTGCTTTTGTTTGTGTTGATAATGACCAATTGAATTATAATCCATGTTTGGTGATAAATTTTATGTGGAATTAGTTATTATATGAGTAGACTCACGTGAACCCATGATTAAACCCTTGAATTGTGAAATTAGAATTGAATCATGATGTTTACTTATTATACAATGTTGTCTACATATACTACATTCATTAAGTGCTTGATGAATTGCCTATGTGAACTAATAAGAGAAGAAACCATGCCATGATTAGTTTATGTGCAAGTGCTTAATAAATTGTCCATAAGAATGGATTAATGCCATGATATAGTATGCAATTATGTATTCCCCATTTATGTACAAGTGATACACCCCAAGTGTTCGTTGAAATATTTTAATGAATGAATTATGAGTATATAGCCATTGTTGGGCTTTTAGGCTTGCGTCATGATTTACATATTATGCTACAGATTCCTGGGGGTATCTAATACCCGATAATTTAGCTGTGTGCCTAGAGCCAGTGTCATGTTTCACGATATCCTCAGTCAAGCCATGTTCAGTAGAATTCAGTTAGTCATGTGACTTAGGAAAACTCAGTAAACTCAGTGATCCCAGTAATCTCAGAAAGGTCAGTACTTCAGTAATCTCAGTAGTATTCCGTCAGTCAACAAAACTCAACGAACTTAATCCAGTTCAATTCAATTAATCATGTTCAATGTCTATTCAAATGGGAGTAGGATTTAGCACCGAGTGAACACTAGGATGAGGACACACACTGACAGTTGAGGGTGTGATCCTTAGAAGCAATTCTTGAGTTCCAGAACTATGTAGCCAGCATAGGTTGAGACATCAACACTGACAGATGAGGATTGATAAGGTGGATAAACACTGTCAGATGAGGGTCCCACCATTCTCTTTTAGATACACTGCCAGATGAGGGTCACTCATAGCTCATCCTTAACAGTGGCGCGGTATTGACACCCTTCCAATTAGGGTTATAGATTGGACCCCAACTCAGCTATAATAGCTTATTAGGGGTATGTCGCTTAGATGACTACTTTCTACAGTTATAGTTTCAAACTCAGTCTTAGTAATAAAACTCAGATAGTTCTTCAGAATTTCAGGACAGTCAGATACAGTCAACTCAGAATAGTATGGAACTCAGTTAGTTTCATCAGAACCTAGAATATCTGATACAATCGCTCAGTATTAGTTATATCAGTTATTAATGACTCATGTTATCAGTAATCAGACTCAGTAGTCAGTACCATCACGAATTCAGTCACAGTCACTTATTCATGCATGTATTCTCACGTTCATGTTATTCAGTCAGTTACCATTATTTATGTATTTGAACCCTTTGCATTCAGCCTACCTCATTTTCATACCAGTACATTCAAATATACTGACGCATTTATGCTATGGTATTTTATACCATAGGTTCAAAAGCACGAGCTCCAGAGCATTAGTAGCATTCCAGTTTTAACAGTTAGAGTTAGCAGTGAGTTCTCATCCTTCGAGGACATGATCATTACTTTACTTATTCATTACTTAGTTTATTTTAGTAGTTGGAGTTAGTTGGGGACATGTTCCATCAACTCCTTATTTAGCTAGTTTAGAGGCTTTCAGACTACAGTATTTTCAGACTAGATATTTTCAGACATTATTTCAATTTTGGTATTATCGTACCACATTATTCAGATATAGTTTTATCAGATGTTTATCAGTTTTAAACCTTATAGCATATTTCAGCCTACGATTTCTGCATTTATATAGTATTTTATGTAGTGTTCAGATACAGATATCAGTCATGGGTTAGCTTGTGGTCCTTCGAGGTCATGAGCATCGTGTAGTGTTCTGGGTAACAAATTCGAGGTGTTACAGACACAAACCATGCAATCTACATAGAGTCCAACGTCTCGTCCTCCTAAGGAAGAAACCTCACATTGGGAAGAGGTGTCATACTCTTGCCAGAGAGAATAACCCACTTTCCATGTGATCGATCACAAGCTAAATCTATAATCCATATAGAAATGGGAATAATCTCATAATCTATACCTACATTGACTACGTAGTTCTATGGAAGATAAGGTACGCTAATCCCACACTTCCCGCTCGGTGCCAAATACTACTTTTTTATTTGCCACACTCATTCTGGTGGAAATCCACTTTAAAACTAGCATTTAGGTTTATCTAAAACCAATTATGCATTCATCTAATAAAATCTGTAAATAAAGATGATCTAAATTTTGTAATCTATAAAAATCTAAAATGTAGATTCCAAAGCTAATCCGATGATCAAAATATCAAAGATTTACTAAAAATCTGTAAATAATCTGATAATAAGAAGATTAAAGCATCATCTTTCTTGAAATAATAATATTCAATCTTGGGATAATAACTCATGCTTCAATCTCACGTCAAAACATCATAATAATCATGCTTGATATTAAAAGCAATGATAATTCATCTAAAAATCTATAAATTACTACATTAGGCATGAAAATAAATTACTGCAATAGGCATGAAAATATGAAAATAGATATACAATTGCAATAATGGGTATGAACCTTAATTCAAATCTCATGAATAATCATTCAAAATCATATAACTTCTAAATAAAAACTTGGTTTTGGGCACAAGGATGGAAGAAAATACTTGTTCATAAACCCCACATACCTTGATTGAAGATTAGATAAAGAAACTTGATCTATTGATTCCTATTTGACTTCTTGGAGATGAGTTCTTGATTATCTTGCTTTGGGAATCCTCAATTTGGAGCTTTTTTGAAGAATCTATGGAGGATTTTTTATTTCTTGAAGAAGAAGCTTTGGAACTTTAGGGTTTTTCTTTGAGAGAGAATTAATTAAACTGGGCATAAAGTGCTCATATTAGGCTTAAATCTTATGTTTGGATGGATTAGGGGCTCGGGAATTGACCAAAATACCCTCTTTAAACTTCCAGACAAAACTAAAAAATGTAACATTTTTCCGAACTGGGTGGCCACTACGACACGCCACTATCGCGCTGGCTTACTGGAAAGTGAACGAGTGGGAACTGGGTGGGCTCCGCAATGCGGATCCATCGCGGTGCCCCTTTGAACTGCCATTTTAGCCACGGATACGACGCGCCAGTACCGCGTTGGGCTACTAGATTTCGACAATTGAGAATTTAGACCTCTCCGCGATGCGCCAACATCGCGGAGGTCCACTAGAATTGATAGTTATGAAATTATCCTTCACCACGATACGGTGGTTGCTCTAGTGGGACACTGTCAACTTAAAAATGCTCTAACTCCTTAACCGAATATCGAATTTGGGAAAATCTGGAAAATACTGCATGAAATAAAAGGTATTCATCTTTGAAGAAAATCATTGACATTTTAGGGATGGTTTTAAGCTAGGAAAAGTGCGGGGTTTATAATATCTCCCCCTTGGAAATATTTGTCCTCGAATGTGGATAATTAAGCTGAAAATACTGAGAAATCTGAGGTTTTAGGCTATCATGCACAACAATATGACTAAATCTCAACATAGTGAACTACTAAACTGATTTATGAGTGCATAAACTTACATGAAAATAGTTATATGGCTGAGATAGAAATAAGAACATCAATTTATGAGTGACCATTACTTTAGGCTGGATCTGATTTCGTGAGAAAAAGAATGAGAGGTTTATGACATGAAAACTCAGGGTATTACAACATCTCCCCTTGGGATCGTTCGTCGTCGAATGATACTGATTTGGCTGAAATACTAGGAAAAGACTAAGATGATACGCAGGATACTTATGAACTGAATCATGACTTAATATCTAAATCTGAAACTGATGCATGATGCATATATTGAGTTGAATCCACAATTTACATGGATGCGAACAAATTACCTCTTTAAATGGCCATACTCATGAAATTTCAAGTAGTAAGACTAGACTAAATCGGAAGATGGAAACCTATAGAAATTTGTATGTCTGACTATTAAACTGGAGTATTTCTCCAACAGTCTTCTAAGAAATTTCTAATGCTATTAGGGAGAAAAGAAATTTGGACATGATCTGAATAAAACATGTGAATAAGAAATCACAACATTGCTACCACTCTATAGCATAGAACATAGATCTATAAATCATAAGCTAGGATAGAATTACTAGGCCTTAAGCAATGCAACTTCTTACTTTCAAGCTTAGCAACACTTTCTCAAGAACTCCCTCAACTATACTATTCTCCATTAAATACCATATTCACTTGATTCAACTTGTAATTCTCACATAGGCATTGATAAATCCGTCTACTAAAGTCTAAATTGAACTAAATCCTCTCATCATTGTCAAGCCTAACTCGGAATCACGAGGTACTGCACATAACACCATAATACTAGTATGAACCATGGATTCAATACCCCAAGCATTGTCATAACTACTCACTCTAGGATGATTCTTCTTATCACTTTAATAACTAAATTCAACATCTTACTAGAAATTCATTGATGCACAACACACCTTTCCTCTTATACACCAATATGACATTCAAGCCTATCTTCATAACCACCTATGCGCTTCTAAACAAATACCCATAAGAGCAGTTTTCTCGTATTCTCTAACACCTCTATTAATAATATCTTTCATGCACTATTCTTGAGAAGGCACGCATAAAATATTCTGAACTAACCAAGTCATACACAAAAATCTTCACCTAAATATTTCTTCATTTATAGATTTACTAAAAACTAGCATACAACCATCATTCCCAACATAACATATTTACTCTTTCCCATTTACACAACTGTTCATCATCACTATCTTGACCTAAGGGAAGGTCACTGAAAGGTTGGAATACCGGGGCCTTAAACAAGAAGGGGGACCAAGCATAACTTGACACTTCATCGAGGTCTGGGGAAAAGAGTGTTCATGACATGGATTCATTAAAGAGATCTAATCTAAGGACATAAATGATATAAATCTAAATTTTGCTGATCACTAAGAGTGTTGCCTGAGCACAGGAACTGAACATACTGTAAAGCATGAGTGCGTGAGTCATGAGCTGCATGACCTGAATTTGGAGTTCATAACTTATGGAATTTGATTCCAACTGTTGAATAAACTGGAACTCCTCGTACTAGGAACTAGGAGAGTACATGATTTTCTATTACGCACATGAACATGAACTATGATCATAGAGTTGATACGCAAGGCATGAGTAGATGTCGGGGTAACTGAAGTACACCACTAACTTAAGAATGAATTGGGCATCATCTTTCTTTTTGATGTTTTATAACATACTGGCATCACTACTAGAATCTGAGAGCTAAGATCTTGACTTGGTTACTCGTTCTATCATCTCCCCCTTTGCTTTAAGTCATCATTCTAAGTCTGAGGAACCCCTTTACTAGACTCTAAACTAGACTACACTCACTGTACTCTAGATTCTGGAACACAACAATACACGTAAATAACAACTTACTCTGAAAAATTACACTTGAAAGTGTAAAACCCCCATCCAATACTTCCTTCCAAGGTACAACTCTTAATTTCTATAGCCCCACTATTCGTTATATAATATCTTGAACACTTACTAACTTAGAATATTCATGAGTATCACCACAACCTGAGTTCACACCATTTAGAGCTTCAACTCTTATTTTTGTTTTCTCAATCTTCAAGGATTCAAATTTAGATTCTAGCACTTAACACGAATATCATCAACCTTTAATAAACCAAACTACTCTTTTCATAGCTTACTAATATCACATCTGTAAGCTTATATATCTAAACCATGAGAATCAAGATTATATCAAGAAGGCTCAACATCATCAATCAAAACTCCTTAACTTAGCTATTTAGAACACCATACACTATATATAACTAGTCTCCTTACTCTTAGCAATTCAACGATACCACCAACCACACAAAATACGTAATAACCTTAGAAGATAATGCAACCCCATATCACCTTGGGCAAACTTCTTCATCATACATATAACACCATACTTAATTACAGATTAAAATGGACTCAAACTATTGCACATACTGTTCAATCCTACTAGATTACTTCCATATAACTAGCACCACTAACCAAGGAATCATTACATCCACTTTGATGACCACCAACTGTTCAAACTTAATGTCTAGTGCTAAACATACTTCAACAACCCAACTTCACATACAATTCTCACTTGGAAACTATGAAATAAAACATCAAGAAACACTAGTCCACTAGAACTTCATAACAGCAATAATCGATCGTAATCGTATGGCCTATCTTATTTACAATCCATTAACGCATACTACTTCTACACATTACTGCTATTCACCCATATATGCACCTAAATTACTATCATAGCTCTATGAGTTTCAACTAAACTCCTTTTTGTAATCTCAAGGGAAGCCTAAATTAATGATACTAAACCACCACGCACTTCTTTAATACCCTATACTTTTCAAACACGATAATTCCCATCAATAACTTTTTCCGTACTTCAAGCAGACAACAATTCACCTTAACTAATAACTCATTCTCTACCTTCGACTACACTAGCACACAAGGACATATCACCTTAACAAAACTAGACAACATGCCTAAGTTTATCTCTATACTTTCTATCAATTGCCATTCCCACTTTTCATATCACTACTCTTTTATGCCCATACTTCCAACTATAAGGCTCTACTATTTATAAATCATACCACTAAAGTTCATAATATCTCTCAAATGCATACTATATTTAATAGTCTAGGTTCACATAATCTTCTCTCATTAGCACTATCTGTATTGAAAAGGGCCAATGAGTAATGTGAATACATATCTAATTCTGTCTCAACTGAATAACTCATAAGGATGAGGACAGAAATTTCAACTTGAGGGACTTATAACACACTTGAGAGCTTCTCTCAAGCCCTTAGGTGTGACTTCTAAAAATTCTGCTAGCAAATATGAGAGAATTATCTGGAAAAAAAATGGAACTTACTAATTATGTTATCTTAAGAATAAGTCATAGATGAACAATTTTGAGGCAACACACGAGTAGATAGGAATTTCTAAGAGAATTATTTTACTACACGATCTAGAGTATGAAAGAAGGGAAATTTTTCTTAAATTCCTTGTAGCCTCCCGATGAAAAGTACAGACGTCTCCATACCATTTTGCAAGACTCTACAAGACACGGCTTCACAGATACCCTAGAACACTTAAACTTTATGCTCTGATACCAAGTTTGTAACACCCCAAAAATGGTCCCGAGACATCACACGGTGCTTAGGACCACAAGTGATCCCAAGCAAACCCTTCTACTGGCATAACTCGTAAGAAACAGAATAAAATACAGAAATATGATTGAAATAAGCAAAAGATAACTCTTTTCTAAATCTGATCAATACAAAACTAAATTAAAATATTTACAACTCTGCTTTTATAGAACAATACTGAAATCAAATAAATTAACTCTACTAACTGCCTATGAAGCCTCTACTAGTATTGACTTTAGGTAGCTGAGACATGACTCCTAGCTATCCCAAATAAATACAACTAAATAAAAAAAATACAATACTGCTCAAACTATATTACTGTCTCAAGCCCTTGAATCAAGAGAACTCACCTGCTGATTGAAAGCTGCAAACTATCTGAATATGGTATGCGTGCTACAACTGAACTGATACCTACATTATAAGACAATGTAGCACATAGACATATATGTGGATCAGTACTTTGAGGATGTACTGAGTATATGGGGGTGAAATGCATAACTAAAACATCATCTCATCATCATAATTTATAAAAAAATTCATGCTTAATGCAAATGACACACATAAGTTGGAATATCTGAAATACTGAAATAATAAGAAGCAAATCATTCATTATAAATCTAGTGAGTCATAAAATTTAGCTCTGAAAGTTGTACTTGTATTCTCTCACTAAATCATACTGTCTAAGTGTAGAAAGAGTTCACTTATAAAATCTTAAATCTAAAAGCTGAAGTCTGTAACTGTTTTTTTTTTGTAAAGCATAATCTGAGTAAACTATGAGCCTTTACACTTAGTTTTTCTGAAAATCGTTACTATTAAACTGTAGGGAAAACACTTTATCTTAAGGGAGCTTCTCTTAACCGACATAAACCATGAGAGCTATATGGAGTCCAACGTCTCGTTCTCCTAAGAAAAAAAACTTCACATTGAGAAAAGGTGTCATACTCTTGCCAGGGTGTATAACCTACTTTCCATTTGATCGATCAAAAGCTAAATCTATCATCCATATATAAATAGGAATAATATCATAATTTGTACTTACGTTGGCTACGTAGTTCTGTAGAAGATAGGGCACGCTAATCCCACACTTCCTACTCGGTGCTAAATACTACTCCTTTTTTATTTGCTATACTCATTCTGTTGAAAATCCAGTTTAAAACTAGCATAAGGGTCTATCTAAAACCAATTATGCATTTATCTGATAAAATTATTAAATAAAGCTGATCTGAATTCGGTAATCTGTAATAATCTAAAGATCAGATTCCATAGCTAATCCAATGATTGAAAGATCAAAGATTTATTGAAAAATTGTAAATAATCTGATAATAGAAAGCTTAAAGAATCATCTTTCTTGAAATAATAATATTCAATCTTGGGGTAATAACCCATGCTTCAATCTCCTATCAAAACATCATAATAATCATACTTGATATTGAAAATAATGATAATTCATCTCAAAATCTATAAATTACTGCAATAGGCACAAAAATATGAAAATAGACATGCAATTCAACTTCGAAAATACTTGAAATCTCAAAATCTTGCAAAGAGCAATAATGGGTATGAACCCTAATTCAAATCTCATGAATAATCATTTAAAATCATATAAATTTTAGATAAAAACTTGGTTTTGGGCACAAGAATGGAAGAAAATTCTTGTTCATAAACCCCGCATACCTTGAATGAAAATTAGATTAAGAAAGTTGATCTATTGATTTCTATTTGAGTTCTTGGAGATGAGTTCTTGATTATCTTACCTTGGGAATCATAAATTTGGAGCTTTCTTGAAGAATCTAAGGAGGATTTTTTTATATCTTGGAGAATAAGCTTTGGAGCTTTAGGATTTTGCTTTGAGAGAGAATGGAAGAAATTGGACATAAAGTGCTCAGAATAGGCTTAAATCTTATGTTTGGATGGATTGGGGGCTTGGGAATTGACCAAAATACCCTCTTCAAACTTCTAAACGGAACTGAAAAATGTAACATTTTTTCGAACTAGGTGGCCACTACGACGCGCCACTATCGCGGTGGCTTACTGAAAAGTAAATGAGTGGGAAATGGGCGGACTCCGCGATGCAGAGCCATTGCGGTGTCCCTTTGGACTGACATTTTAGCCACTGGCGCGACGCACTAGTATCGTGTTAGGCTACTAGATTTCGACAATTGAGAATTTGGACCTCTTCGCAATGCACCAATATTGTGGAGGTCCACTAGAATTGACAATTATGAAATTGTCCTTCACCACGGCGCGGTGGTTGCTCAGGTGAGACACTGTCAACTTAAAAATGCTCTAACTCCTCAACTGAGTATCGGATTTGAGCGAATTTGGTATCGATGGAAATATCATTCAATTTTCCACACAATAGATAGTCTAAATCTATAAAATACAGTATGAAATAAGAGATATTTATATTTGAAGTAAATCATTGATATTCTAGGGACTGTTTTAAGTTAGGAAAGTGTAGGGTGTTACAGAGGCACTCCTCGAGACCCGTGGTTCTAGCACGATAACTTTATTGACTTATACTTAGCTTTAACTATTTTGAATAAATTATGTTTGCAGGCAATAATTTGCTTATTTTTTAATATCTAGTATCTGTCTATACCTCTTAGATTAGGCTAATAGAAGTTAATTTTACGACGATCTTTGCCGAGGTGAAATGTCACATCCTCGAATTATTTTTAAACATTTCATAAAGATGCACACCCCGCATTCTTAATTGAGACAAATATATTAAATGAGGCTAAAACTTATTTAGCGTTAAACGACATTCATTCATCTCTTATAAACTCAAGAGAATTTTTCTTATCTATTTTTCACTCTTTTTTTTACCCTTCTCCAAATTTTCCTAACATTTTTATTTCTCTTTTGTCGTTTTTATATGTATCCGTTCTCTTTTATTTTCCTCCCTTTGAGAAAATTGACATTCAAACATCATCTGTGAGACTCACATTTATTATCAAGAGAAATCACCATACTTGACATCTGTTTCTTGAATCTTGAACCAAAGTTCACTATTTAATCATGCTAATAATATTAATTCTTAGCCAAAAGACCCACTAATTTTGACTTAAATGATCATTATAACATCTGAGGAAAACTATAGTTAAGACTAGCTGAAAATGAACTCATAATAACAATTATTTTTCTTATCTAAAAAAAATGTTCAAATTAAATTCTATTTAACAATAGTTTATCTTATAAAAAAGATACCCATTAATAGTAGTTATTAACACAGTTTATAAAGGATGCCAAGTTTCTACTTGAGAGAAATAAATAATGTCAACTATATTTTCTTAAACAAGGTCTATGACGTTAGTCCTTAAATATCATAGCAATATAACTAAGGATTCTAGATCTGAAGGTCTTTATTTACCGTCTGCCCTGGTGGTTTGTGAATTTTTTGAGGTATTCCCTGATAATCTTCCTGGTGTGGCTCTCCTTAGAAGAATAGATTTTTGGGATTGGTCTCCTTTCGAACACTCATCCTATCTCTATCCCTTCTTACGGAATGGCTCCGGTTGAGTTGAAATAACTTAAGGAGCAGTTGAAAGATCTTTTTGATAAGGTTTTATTTGCCCTAGTGTTTCTCCATGGGGTGCTTTCGTAGTGAGAATGGTTTTCTCTAGATAAGTATAGGTTATCGGTAGGTGAATAAAGAATTTAGGGTGACCTCCTCTATTACTGGTGCATAATGGTTGTTAGATACCAAGTTTAAACTTTAGATGTTGATTTTGGTGAAAGGATTATATTAGCTCAAGGATAGCAATGCAAGATTTTTGGGAGTAAATTGGTAGGCTTAATGGGGTGTGCGGAAGAGATGAGATTGATGACTTAGGGAATACTGGAATGGGAAAGTTGTGATATATAGGCCAGAGGTCCAGGTTGGAACTGATAGATTGGGGACCAAAGCCATTTTGATGTATTAGGGCATGGAGTTTGTAAGAATATGATGAACCCCTGGTAGCATCTGGATAGATGAGGTTTTAAGTATAAGAGAGCCAAGTTTCCCTAGTACATGTCCATGGTGGTACCCCTTAGAGCGAAGTATTGTGCTTGTAGGAGTAGTAAGATAGAGATCGAGGGCTAATCTTAAATTTTCTCCTAGTGGTGAGATTCAGGGGAGAGTAGGGGTGAATTTGCTCCTATTCTAGTGATTCCCTCCCATTTTAATTAAGAGGGCACTCTACTAGTGGCATACGCATTCTAATGGTGTTTATGCCTAAGGCCTACATTATACATGTCGTG
Source organism: Capsicum annuum (assembly GCF_002878395.1). NCBI lineage: Eukaryota > Viridiplantae > Streptophyta > Magnoliopsida > Solanales > Solanaceae > Capsicum > Capsicum annuum. The sequence continues at coordinate 46,978 of NW_025891633.1, forward strand.
TATGTCCATACTCCAGCCCTTAAACCAAAGACAATAATGGTTCTTAGAAATTCGAGCTTCCAAGTGTTCAAGCTCTATGTCATGACGCTCATGATCCATACATTCATGTCTCACGTTATGCCTAGTTCCAAGAAACAGTTATTTCAATCGGAAATCCTTGCCTTGTTCCCTGAATATAAATCTCAATTTTATGTTATATTACCCCTGATATATGCAGTCATGTTTCTCTCGGTGCCCAGCCCTGAGGACTCGAGCTATGGTATATTTATGTCAGAATGACCCTCTATTTATAACCTAGGTGGTGGCTATAAATTACTTTGTGCCTATTATATCGTGTCTTATTTTGCGGGTCTCACCTTTAGTAGTACGACAAGTAAGAGTCGTAATTGAGAAGTAACCCCATCATTCTTAATGCTTGTACTCTTGTTCCTCAGTGACCCTTCCTATGTTAGGATGATATTGGCTATAGAAGCGTAGTAATGTTTTGGATTAGGGAGTATATGTTCTTTATTGTAAAAAATTGGGGTGACTACTCAGGATAAATTATAGATAAAGATGGAAGAGTAAGATGAACCTTTGTTATGTGAAATAGTTAAGAAGAAGAGATGTGGTGAAATCCATCGCGATAATGATTGAAGTTTCTAGTTTTGAGTGGGAGATCTGCAAAAAGAAGGTAGAAAGGCAGGCTTGAATGTTGTGATTGATGGATACACAAACCATTGTGTTATGTGGTTAGTACTCCTTGATTAAGACTTGAGGTTACTTGAATGTTGTTAGAAGATCGAGTAGTACTATTGGAGTGGTGGGGAGTATTGGGACCATGACTTACGCTACCACCTTTAACTCTAAATTAGGCTTTAACATGGGAGGAAGATGCAACAAATGCTCAAGTTAGGTAGTTATGTGTTTTGCGCGCAAGGGAGGGGGGATGGGGTGGTGGTAGGAGGTTGAAATGGTAGAGTGTTGTATTCATAGTTGAAAGCTTAGTAGAGAGTATGGTCATATTTAAGGGTTATTAGATATATTGTTTAGGAGGAAAGAGCTATGCGGGAAGCTAGAGAGGACATAAAATCCAAATATCCATTCTTATTACCCGCTCCTGATAATCATGCTTGAGGTATGTGTATTTCTTAACATTTTATTTTCTGTCTTTATTAAAGAAAATTATAAATCCTTTAGTATCTTGGTTTTTCTGTCTTTATTAAAGAAAATTATAAATCCTTTAGTATCTTGGTTTTTCTTTCTTTATTAAAGGTAAGTCGCTACTAAAACAACCGAAAAAACCCACAACAAAATATGGTCGGAAAAAACCGACCACATGTGATCGGTTTTTAAAATTTTTTTAAAAAAATTATTCTTTTTATAAAAGCAACCACATGTGGTCGCTTTTATATTTTAAAATTTCAAAATAATCATTATAATAATTTTTATATTAATTATTATTTTTTTATACAAATAAAAATTAAAAAATAACAAAACCGAACACATGTGTTCGATTTTCTTTTAAAATATATAATTAAAAAATATTTTAAAATCGACCACTTGTGGTCGATTTTTAAAAATTCTTTTTTGATTAATTTTTAAGAAAACCGACCACAAGTGGTCGGGTTTTAATTAAAAAAAGAAAAAAAGAATTTTAAAAAACCAACCACTTGTAATCGATTTTATTTAAAAACTATAATTAGAAACTATTTTAAAACTGACCACCTGTGGATAAACCCAAAATCATGATTCAGGAAATGTTAGTAGACTGGATAAACCAAGGTATTTGTTTGTTAACTGTATTTATTTTCATGTTTCTTGAAAAGAGCTATCATTTTTTTTGCTAGTTTGTTTTACTCAATGAATGATGACTGGTTATAGTAGTAACATGGGAATCGATTGCTGACGTCTTTTACTGGTGTAAACTTAGCTTTTGTGAAGCCCAAGTGTCTGAAGTTTTAGATTGTGTATGCTAAAAGGGGGAATTATTGTACTTAATGCAATGTATTATTAGGTTAAGATTCTGATGGAGTGAAACATAGTTGATAAAGATGGGAAATCTATAACAATCCCTCTCTCATAGATAAATTGTTTGAGTTGTCCAGTAGTAATGGAGAAGTTTTAATCTTACTCAATTACCACATTGTGGTCTTGTCCTTAGCTGACATTTTTGTATTTCTTGCATTAACAGACTAGTTTGTTTGCGTATTGTTTGAATTTAGTAAAGTTTGGTAACTTGTGAAGTGAACTAGTGACTTAAAAATGTTGAAGTATGGTCATTTGAGAAGTGAATAGGTGACTTGAAAATGTTTAAATGTAGTACTTGAAATGTGAACTTTTCATTTTGAATTTAGTTTAGTTTGGTAACTTGTGAAGTGAATTAGTGACTTGAAATGTTTAAGTGTAGTTACTTGAATTATGAATTAGTGACTTTTATTTTGAATTTAGGTACTTAAAAAATGAACTTGTGTTTTGATTTTAGTAAAGTGTGGTCACTTGAGAAGTGAATTAGTGACTTGAAAATGTTTAAATATAGGTACTTGAAATGTGAACTTTTTATTTTGAATTATGTTTAGTTTGGTAACTTTGAAGTGAATTAGTGACTTGAAAATGTTAGGTGTAGGTACTTGAAATGTGAACTTTTCATTTTGAATTATGTT
>NW_025891634.1:0-5510 GCF_002878395.1 Capsicum annuum
CCCCGGTGACATTCATGGATTTGATGAATAGGGTTTTCCATCAGTTTCTGGACTTGTTCATCATTTTATTCATAAATGATATTTTGGTGTACTCAAAAAGTGAGGTGGATCATGGCAATAACCTTTGTACTATGTTACTAACTCTAAAAGAACAACAGTTGTATGCCAAATTTTTTAAATGTGAATTCTTGTTAAACGCTGTCACTTTTTTGGGTCTTATCATTTCTAGTAAGGGAATCATAGTGGATCCTCAGAAGGTTGCAGTGGTTAAGAAGTGGCCTAGACCCACGACTCTAACCAATATTCGGAGCTTCTTGGGTTTAGCCGGCTACTATAGGAGGTTTGTGGAGTATTTTTTCCATTGCTGCCCCGTTGACTAAGTTGACTCAAAAGAAGGTAAAGTTCTTGTGGTCAGATCTTTATAAGGGTAGTTTTGAGAAGCTAAAGGATAAACTAACGTTGACTCTGGTTTTGACTTTGCCTGAAAACACTGGTGGGTTTGTGGTTAACTGTGATGTATCCCATGTGGGGCTTAGGTGCGTTCTGATGTAGCATGGTAAGGTGATAGCTTATGCATCAAGACAGTTGAAGGTGTATGAAAGTAGTTATCTGACTCATGATTTGGAATATTTAGTTGTGGTGTTCATGTTTAAAATCTGGCACCACTATCTGTATAGAGTGCATGTGGATATTTTTTTATCATAAAATCTTGTAGTATGTATTTACTCAGAAAGAGCTTAACCTCTGGCAAAGGAGATGGCTTGAGCTGCTCAAGAATTATGACATAAGTGTTCACTACCATCCATGTAAAGATAATGTGGTTTTTGATTCTCTTAGAAGGTTGTCCATAGGTAGTCTAGCTCATATGGATAAGGAGAAGTGGGAGTTGGTGAAGTACATTCACCATCTGGCTAACCTTGGGTTCATATCTTAGACTCTGAAGATGGTGGTGTGTTCGTTTAAAAAGTATCGCAATAGTCTCCTAGAGCCGAAATCAAAGAGAAGTAAGTGTTAGATTCTAACTTGATAAGGATCAATAGTGACATTGGTGGGCAGAGGGTAATGGTCTTTGAGATTAGTAGTGATGGTACTTTGTGGTACTAAGGGAGATTATACGTTCCTGACATTGATGGGTTGAGAGAAAGGATTTTAGTTGAGGCGTATAAGTTGCGCTATGCATCCCGGTTCGATAAAAATGTATCATTACCTTAAGGAGATGTATTGGTGGAACAATATGAAAAAGGGTGTATCCAAATTTGTGGCTAAATTCATGGTGTGTCAATAAGTAAAAGTTAAGCATATGAGGCCTAAAGGTTTGTATAAGGAAATTGAGTTGCCCAAATAAAAGTGGGAAGTGATCAATATGGATTTCATTACCAGTCCTCTTCAGTCTTAGAATCAATTTGATTTGGTTTCGGTAATCATGGATAGGATGACAAAGTCGGCTCACTTTTTCCCAATGAGGACTAACTTCTCGGCTGAGGATTATGCCAAGTTATACCTCCAAGAGATTATGAAGTTTCATGGGGTACCTATTTCTATCATCTCTGATTGTGATACGCAGTTTTTATCGTACTTTTGGTGATCGTTTCAGAAAGGGTTGGGAACTAAGATGAGTCTGAGTACTGCTTTCCACTCGCAGTTTGATGGGCAAGTAGAAAGGACTATTCAGACATTGAATGATATGTTTTGTGCTTGCATGATTGACTATGGTAGTAGTTGGGTTGAGTATTTGCCTCTTATAGAGTTTGACTACAACAATTGCTAACACTCTAGCATTGGGTTGACTCTATTTGAAGTGTTGTATGGTAGAAGACGTAGATCTCCTATTGGGTGGTTTGAGGTTGGTGAGGTGGAGATGTTTAGTCTGAGTTTGGTTCGCCAAGCCATCTAGAAGGCGAAGGTGATTCGGGATAGACTTAAGGCTGTCCAAAGTTGCCAAAAGTACTTCGTAGACGTGAGGGGAAAGGACTACTGTTTTCATTAAAAACTACATAACTTCTCAATAGAGTATCGGATTTAAGCGAAATTGATATCGTTGGACAGCTAATTCAATTATGTACAATTTAGTGGGTCTAGAGCTAGAAAACTCTACACGTATCATGAGTTATATGTTTTAAAAATTGACCCTTGACATACTAGGAGCTAAACGGGACTAGGAAAAGTACGGGGTATAACAACCTAAATTGATTTTGATAGAACTAGGGATGAGTTCATAGGGTCAACGACAACTTCAATTGAGTCTTTGCAATTTCATGGTGTTGGTATTGAGTTTATCCCGACCCGAATCGTCGATCGATCACTCTAAGTTGAAAAGATTCTCATTAACTTAATATTTTAAAAACTATATATTTTAAAATTTAAGAAATTAATTAAGATTAATTCGGACCAAATTAACAATTTCAAAACTCATCATTATTTTCAAAAATTACAAATCAACCCATACAAATTATCCATTTACGGGAAAAACTTTTCCTCATTTCAAATCTTAAGTTCTCTCTCTTCTCTCTCTCTTTCTCTCAATAATATAGACAGTAACTACTCACCATATTGTTCAACCCTTCAAAATAGATCAAATTTCTTCCCATTTTCGACCACATAGTTGTTATTTTCAACTTCATTCTTGCTTGTATCCATCGTTTTCTCTGTCTTCATAGGTAACAGAGTTCGAGAAGAGTTCTACATTTGTTCTTTATTTTAAAAATTAGTAATTTTTAATTAATGATGAAAAATAATACTTTTAGTTGTATTATCTTCGATAATGGGTTAACAATTTTGAGTTTTGATGCTAAAAACGTAGGAAGCACCCCAGAAAATCCTAGTTTTTATTTCAATATTTTGTTGACTTTTATAGTATTGTTGGATGGTATTTGTAGTGTTGGTGGTGGCTGTTGGTGGTGGTGTCGATATTTGTGGTTTTGGTGGTGGTGTCGGTGGTCTTGGTGTTGGTATTGGTGGCATTGGTGGTAGTGTTGGCGGTTTTAGTGTTGGTATTGGTGGCATTGGTGATAGTGTTGGCGTTCTTGGTGGTGTTGTTGGTATTGGTGGCATTGGTGGTGGTCTTGGTGGTGGTCTTGGTGGCATTGGTGGTGGCACTGGTTGTTCTACTGGTGGTGGTCTTGGCGGTCCATCTGTTGCAACAGGTGGAAGATCTGTTAGGAGATATTAAATGGGTCTTCAAATAGATTCCCCATCTATTCCAACTGATGGGTTATCTATTGGAGTATTTTTTTGTAATATGGCATATAATAATTTATTGAAATTTGTCTTACCTTTTTTTAAAAAATTATGCAGACATTAAATGTAATGTATTTTTTATTTTCTGTTGTTTGTAGTTAAAAGATGTCTCCCAAAAGAAAAAAAACTAAAAGTGGATCAACTTCTGACTACCCAACAAAAAAGTCTAGAGTACAGATAGATTCGGAGGAACTTCCTGAACAATCTCAATCAGGGCAAAATGAAGTTGAGGAAAGTGAGAAAGTGAGAACTCCTTCTCACTAATGGGGCATGAATTAATATCGAAATCCCAGCATGATCCTGTCAAAACCATTAGTATTGACATATTTCGAGTTGCGATGCCGATAGATGACCCTGCAGAAGTAATTGGTGATCTTGTACTTAAATGTCAGTTGGGGAAAGGTTTTGATGAATTTAGTAGTATTATGAAGAATGAAAACATAGACGAAATTTTTAAGAGGAGTTGTTTTGCATACTTTCTTAAGCTGCCTGAGGACCACACTGTCCATTTCCAAATGAGTATGGTAGATGGTCTTCTCAAGAGCAGAATTAAGTGTGTGGGGGTGATAAAGATTCGACCGGGGGGGGGGGGGTAGAAAGATGGATAAAATTTGGATCAACTACTGTGGCATGCCGATTAATTTTGGATTGAAAGAGTTTTACATAGTGACGGGCTTAAGATGCGATCATCCAAAAGAACCTCTCATCAAGAAAAACTCCACAAAAGGTCCAAGGCATTATCCTAGCAACCGCCACCCAAAACCAACAAATGCAAGAAAAAAATGGGTTTTTGGGCATTGTTGGACTAGCTACAAAGCAGGGGATTTGATAGCAGATCTCAAGGATAAAACCATATCAAAGTATTACAGGAAGAAATTATGCTTAGTTTGTTTTTTCCATTCCGTTATATTGGCAAGAGACGTCAAGAAAGTCATAAAAGATAATTTGTTGGTGCTTGCTGATGATTTTGAGAAATTCAATGATTATCCCTGGGTATATGACAGCTACTACTTGACTATCAAATATTTACTGACAAAGTTATCCCCTGGGACGATCATATTATATGGCTTTCCTTGGGATTTTATGGTAAAATTAATCATTATTTGTTTACTCATCCATTAATTTATATTGACTAGCTATTATGACTTTTTTAAGCTTGTTTCCTATTTATATATTTTCGGCTTGGGCATTTGAAGCCATTTCTCCCCTCCAAAAATAGTTCAAGGATTACCCGAATGAGGTTTCTCATCTATAAATCCTTGGTGGTTGGATGCAAAGAGCAATAAAAATATTTTGGAGGCTGATCTCTTTAACCCTCCGGATGATGCAGTATGTCTTCTTCAACTAAAATAATTTATCTCAAGGAAAGATATTGAAACAGATGTGACATCTGTTGCAATAGATAGGTCGTATGTTGCAATCGATTACCCGTCAACTATAACTGGTGCAATAAATGGTTAATCTGTTGTAATAGACAATCCATATTTTGCAACAGATTAACCATCCGTTGCTATGGTTCTCTGAACCCGACTCAACAGATTACCCATCTACTTCAAATTACGCAACAGATGGGTAATCTGATGCAACATATTATCAATCTGTTGCGACATACAGATCAGCTGTTGTAGTAGATAGATCATCTGTTGCATAAGTTGGTTGTGTTAACATGTAACCCAACTGACTACAAATTATTATTATATGATTTGAATGTCTTTTGTCTTTTTTTATAGGTTGTGCATCCTTGGATCGTGCCTACTGAGCAGGAGTTGGGGATGACTTCTTTTATTACTCTAGGTCTTGTTGATACAACAATAGACCCAACAGTGGAGTTAATAAAGAATAAACTGGTTGGAACGATAGCCATAAGAAGAGAAGTTAGGCAAGGTCAGCCTAATGTTGAAGCTCTTCATGACCAACCTACTACAACAGATCTGGGTGCTTCTTCTGGGGGTGATGCTGGTGGAGTTGTTGATGATGATGGTAGCCATCCTGATGCTGCTACTGCTGCCAATTGTAATTATGAGTATGTTGGTGCTCAAGACAAAATAAATACGTTTGAAAACACCCCTTATACAGGTTCCTCTCACCCTTACACCAGTCTCTCCCACCCTTATAGTGGTCCCTCTCACCCCTCTTCACCCTCATGTTCTTATTGTAAATGCAAAGTGTGCAAGGTCAGAGAGGATAAACTCCTCAAAAAATTAGAGGTTATTGTTAAAGCTATCTAGGAGTTAAAATCCAAGAGGGGTGTTATACCATCCAAGAAGGTGAGG
>NW_025891634.1:8510-16971 GCF_002878395.1 Capsicum annuum
ACGAACACTGCAAACTGAACAAATCGAGTCTTGGTTTTGATATGTTAAACTTTGTTGTTGCACATCCCAGAATGAAAAATTGGTTCTATTTGATGTCAGAGCCCCAAACTTGCTGGAATGATAAGGTTTAAATGTCATACATATTACAATTAATTAATACTTTATTTAATTACATTTGTGTATTCATTTTTTCATCACGTAATCTGAAATGTTTGATAATATGTGCAGCACATCGATGTCATTTTTTACTACCTCCAAAAGAAGGCCAAGTCGCAAACACAAGAACAATACAGATACACGACAAACAATTATTTGTACAAAGTTTACATCAATAATGCCTATGATAGGTATTGTCAAAAACAACCAAAAGTTTTCCAAAATGAGGAATGCTTAATCAACATCATCAAAGGTTTTAGCATTCCAGCTAGCTTACCTTGGCATTTGATCGATGAAGTGTACATCTCAATCAATTGTGATGATAAATTCCATTGGGTGTTGGCTGTCATCATTCTAAAAGAGAGACACATCTGAGTTTATGAATCGATGTTGTGAAGGAGACATTTTGGGCCATCGTCTGAGATACAAAAACTGGCCAAAATATTGTCTACTTACCTTGATATGAGTGGCTTTTTGGACCAAAAGATTTGTACTGATTGGTCGACGATAGAAGCATACCAGGATAAAATGGGTAATCCATTTGATGTACAATATATTGAAGGAATTGCTTAACAAATCATTGGTAGCCTGTAAGCGTAAGTATTATGATTTAGTTTTATTTCAAAAATTTCACAACACTTACATGAACTGCAAGATATGGATTATCTAATTTTTTAAAATGCAGGGATTGTAGTCTTTTTGTTGCCACTTACATGACTATTTGAGCGATAAATTACAAGTACTAAATGATGGACTAGACGCCAGATTACTCTGCAAAAGATATGCTGCTCTTTTATGGAAATACTTAGAAACAAAAGCTCAGAAACTATTCACAAGTGACATTAAGGATCCACGATGACCAAAGTCGAATTCCGTAGCACCAGATGAAGAACAACTTATCCATATTGAGTAGATCTTTATAGCTTGAGTCTGTCAATGTAATAACCTATCCTCCTTGGTTAACTTGTTGATTTATTTGTAGAGTAGATCATTTGTACTCATAATATTTTTTTTATATTTTATTTATTTATTAAGTTATTTCATGTAATTTTTGAAGGCTTCGATTTATTTTATGTTGTCTATGAATATAATTTAATCCTTAATTTTGAACTTGTTAATTGAAATAGAATACTAGATTCAAATATCATAATAAATAATACATCTGCTGCAACAGACGACATATCTTATCAAATAAATTTAGACATATGTTGCAACATGGAGGTCGTCTGTTAGAAATTAAATAACAAGTCTTCCTGCTTTTTTGATTTGTTCAAATAGATTATCGATCAATTGCAACAGATAGATTATATGTTGCAATAGATTGTATATTTGTTGCGACAGACAGACTGAGAATGCATAATGCAACAGATGACCAACCTAGTGCAACAGATAATCAATCTGTCATAACAGGTATGATATCTGTTACAATAGATAGACAATTTGTTGCATTATAAAAATTCAACTTTCGTCAGACATAAAAAATTGCCATTACATGTAAAGTAAAGTGGCTTGAAATAAAAAATTGTTATCGTGCTCGTCTCTATCTTTGTACATATTCCTCTTAATACACAAATTCCAACCATTTAGTTAGTACTCCATAAGCCTAGACCTTTTGCATCTTTTCCATAATGGCATCGCACATAGCGACCATTTTTATTCCTGTCAGCAAACACTCGATGTATGTAAGCGAGTACGGCCTTCACGCGACACCGGTTTTATTTTTTTAAAGGTGGATGTTCTTATTTCGACCTTGAAGATCCCATGATTTCTTCATCAAGACTTTCACCAGCAAATGATCCATCAGTTTACTCTATGTCAATAACTTGGGGAACAACTTTAAGAGTGGCTGCATGTGTGTTTAAAATGTGGCCTCGTTGAAGATAGGTAAGTTGCAGCCATAAACCTTAATCTTTCCCTCGTTGATTAGTATCTCAACAGTGAGAAAATATTTGACTTCCACGTTCATGACTGCAAGGATTCTCTTTGCCTTGGTCCAACTCTTGTCGTATGGATATGGCCTCTTCCCTCTAACATAGTTAATCATGTCTTCCCATTTGAATGTAGAAACTAATTCATCAAATCCCCGAGCACCGAAAGCAGCTTGCCTATGGAGATTATCGTACCTACTCTTGAAATTATTGTAGAAGTTGAGGTCCATTATCCTATCTGCAGCATCATAAGCATTAGAGTACACTAATTGCTTACCCCTCATGGGGCAGAGAATTTCATCAATATACTGTGGTATAAGAAGCTAATTTTTAAATATGTTGGTAATTTTAAGGAAGAAAATACAGTGGAAAGATTCTGTTATAGAGGGTTCTCTGAATCATTTCACAGATTACCCAGCTAACGAAACTTATGCAATAGATATGTAATATGTTGCAATAGAATACCCAGCTGTTGCAATAGATTACACATTTGTTGATTAGCTTCTTCTTCAAGGATTAGATTAGAAGGATAGGTGAGCAAAAGTACACTTACATTGTCCATGTACCACTCATGCATATTTGTCATACTTATGAAGTTTTGGGCGACAAAGAAATGCATGGATTATTCTTGTGAAGGTTTAGTCTCTTCAGTCATGATTTTTCCAGTTCTTTCTCCTCTTCATCGTCAAGTGCCACGTATATGTCAACTTTCTTCAGTGGCCACTGAACTTCAACAACTTTTGGAGCGGGAGGAGTTGCAATTTTTTTTGTTTTCAGAATGGGGAGTATTTGGCTAATGTTTCTTCTCTTCCTCCTAATCACTACTGTAGAAGTGTATGGCTCCCTCACCTTCTTGGATGGTATAACACCCCTCTTGGATTTTAACTCCTCGATAGCTTTAACAATAACCTCTAATTTTTTGAGGAGTTTATCCTCTCTGACCTTGCACACTTTGCATTTACAATAAGAACATGAGGGTGAAGAGGGGTGAGAGGGACCATTATAAGGGTGGGAGAGACTGGTGTAAGGGTGAGAGGGACCTGTATAAGGGGTGTTTTCAAACGTATTTATTTTTTCTTGAGCACCAAAATTCTCATAATTACAATTGGCAGCAGTAGCAGCATCAGGATGGCTGCCACCATCATCAACAACTCCACCAGCAACACCCCCAGAAGAAGCACCCAGATCTGTTGTAGTAGGTTGGTCATGAAGAGCTTCAACATTAGGCTGACCTTGCCTAACTTCTCTTCTTATGGCTATCGCTCCAACCAGTTTTTCTTTATTAACTCCACTGTTGGGTCTGTTGTTGTATCAACACGACCTAGAGTAATAAAAGAAGTCATCCCCAACTCCTGCTCAGTAGGCACAATCCAAGGATGTACAACCTATAAAAAAAGAAAAAAGACATTCAAATCATATAATAATAATTTGTAGTCAGTTGGGTTACATGTTAACACAACCAACTTATGCAACAGATGATCTATCTACCACAACAGCTGATCTGTATGTCGCAATAGATTGACAATATGTTGCATCAGATTACCCATCTATTGCGTAATTTGAAGTAGATGGGTAATCTGTTGAGTCGGGTTCAGAGAACCAGAGCAACGGATGGTTAATCTGTTGCAAAATATGGATTGTCTATCACAACAGATTAACCATTTATTGCACCAGTTATAGTTGACGGCTAATCGATTGCAACATACGACCCATCTGTTGCAACAGATGTCACATCTGTTTCAATATCTTTCTTTGAGATAAATTATTTTAGTTGAAGAAGACATACTGCATCATCCGGAGGGTTAAAGAGATCAGCCTCCAAAATATTTTTATTGCTCTTTGCAGCCAACCACCAAGGATCCATAGATGAGAAACCTCATCCGGGTAATCCTTGAACTATTTTTGGAGGGGAGAAATGGCTTCAAATGCCTAAGCCGAAAATATATAAACAGGAAACAAGCTTAAAAAAGTCATAATAACTAGTCAATATAAATTAATGGATGAGTAAACAAATAATGATTAATTTTACCATAAAATCCCAAGGAAAGCCATATAATATGATCGTCCCAAGGGATAACTTTGTCAGTAATATTTGACAGTCAAGTAGTAGCTGTCATATACCCAGGGATAATCATTGAATTTCTCAAAATCATTAGCAAGCACCAACAAATTATCTTTTATGACTTTCTTGACGTCTCTTGCCAATATAACGGAATGGAAAAAACAAACTAAGCACAATTTCTTCCTGTAATACTTTGATATGATTTTATCCTTGAGATCTGCTATCAAATCCCTTGCTTTGTAGCTAGTCCAACAATGCCCAAAAACCCATTTTTTTTCTTGCATTTGTTGGTTTTGGGTGGCGGTTGCTAGGATAATGCCTTGGACCTTTTGTGGAGTTTTTATTGATGAGAGGTTCTTTTGGATGATCGCATCTTAAGCCCGTCACTATGGAAAACTCTTTCAATCCAAAATTAATCGGCATGCTACAGTAGTTGATCCAAATTTTATCCATCTTTCTACCCCTCCCCCCCTCCCCCCCGTCGAATCTTTATCACCCCCACGCACTTGATCCTGCTCTTGAGAAGACCATCTACCATAAGAAGACCATCTACCATACTCATTTGGAAATGGACAGTGTGGTCCTCAGGCAGCTTAAGAAAGTATGCAAAACAACTCCTCTTAAAAATTTCGTCTATGTTTTCATTCTTCATAATACTACTAAATTCATCAAAACCTTTCCCCAACTGACATTTAAGTACAAGATCACCAATTACTTCTGCAGGGTCATCTATCGGCATCGCAACTCGAAATATGTCAATACTAATGGTTTTGACAGGATCATGCTGGGATTTCGATATTAATTCATGCCCCATTAGTGAGAAGGAGTTCTCACTTTCTCACTTTCCTCAACTTCATTTTGCCCTGATTGAGATTGTTCAGGAAGTTCCTCCGAATCTATCTGTACTCTAGACTTTTTTGTTGGGTAGTCAGAAGTTGATCCACTTTTAGTTTTTTTTCTTTTGGGAGACATCTTTTAACTACAAACAACAGAAAATAAAAAATACATTACATTTAATGTCTGCATAATTTTTTAAAAAAAGGTAAGACAAATTTCAATAAATTATTATATGCCATATTACAAAAAAAATACTCCAATAGATAAGCCATCAGTTGGAATAGATGGGGAATCTATTTGAAGACCCATTTAATATCTCCTAACAGATCTTCCACCTGTTGCAACAAATGGACCGCCAAGACCACCACCAGCACCACAACCAGTGCCACCACCAATGCCACCAAGACCACCACCAATGCCACCAATACCAACAACACCACCAAGACCGCCAACACTAACACCAATGCCACCAATACCAACACTAAAACCGCCAACACTACCACCAATGCCACCAATACCAACACCAAGACCACCGACACCACCACCAAAACCGCAAATATCGACACTACCACCAACAGCCACCAACAATACTACAAATACCATCCAACAATACTACAAAAGTCAACAAGTGCTTCCTACGTTTTTAGCATCAAAACTCAAAATTGTTAACCCATTATCGAAGATAATACAACTAAAAGTATTATTTTTCATCATTAATTAAAAATTACTAATTTTTAAAATAAAGAACAAATGTAGAACTCTTCTCGAACTCTGTTACCTATGAAGACAGAGAAAACGATGGATACAAGCGAGAATGAAGTTGAAAATAACAACTATGTGGTCGAAAATGGGAAGAAAATTGATCTATTTTGAAAGGTTGAACAATATGTTGAGTAGTTACTGTCTATATTATTGAGAGAAAGAGAGAGAGAAGAGAGAGAACTTAAGATTTGAAATGAGGAAAAGTTTTTCCCGTAAATGGATGATTTGTATGGGTTGATTTGTAATTTTTGAAAATAATGACGAGTTTTGAAATTGTTAATTTGGTCCGAATTAATCTTAATTAATTTCTTAAATTTTAAAATATATAGTTTTTAAAATATTAAGTTAATGAGAATCTTTTCAACTTAGAGTGATCGATCGACGACTCGGGTCGGGATGAACTCAATACCAACACCATGAAATTGCAAAGACTCAATTGAAGTTGTAGTTGACCCTATGAACTCATCCCTAGTTCTATCAAAATCAATTTAGGTTGTTATACCCCATACTTTTCCTAGTCCCGTTTAGCTCCTAGTATGTCAAGGGTCAATTTTTAAAACATATAACTCATGATACGTGTAGAGTTTTCTAGCTCTAGACCCACTAAATTGTACATAATTGAATTAGCTGTCCAACGATATCAATTTCGCTTAAATCTGATACTCTATTGAGAAATGTAGTTTTTAATGAAAACAGTAGTCCTTTCCCCTCACGTCTACGAAGTACTTTTGGCAACTTTGGACAGCCTTAAGTTTATCCCGAATCACCTTCGCCTTCTAGATGGCTTGGTGAACCAAACCCGGACCAAACATCTCCACCTCACCAACCTCAAACCACCCAATAGGAGATCTACATCTTCTACCATACAACACTTCAAATAGAGCCATCCCAATGCTAGAGTGTTAGCAATTGTTGTAGTCAAACTCTATAAGAGGCAAATACTCAACCCAACTACTACCATAGTCAATCATGCAAGCACAAAACATATCATTCAATGTCTGAATAGTCCTTTCTACTTGCCCATCAAACTGCGGGTGGAAAGCAGTAATCAGACTAATCTTAGTTCCCAACCCTTTCTGAAACGATCACCAAAAGTACGATGAGAACTGCGTATCACGATCAGAGATAATAGAAATAGGTACCCCATGAAACTTCATAATCTCTTGGAGGTACAACTTGGCATAATCCTCAGCTGAGAAGTTAGTCCTCACTGGGAAAAAGTAAGCCGACTTTGTCATCCTATCCATGATTACCCAAACCAAATCAAATTGATTCTAAGACTAAAGAGGACTGGTAATGAAATCCATATTGATCACTTCCCACTTCTATTTGGGCAACTCAATTTCCTTATACAAACCTTTAGGCCTCATATGCTTAACTTTTACTTGTTGACACACTATGAATTTAGCCACAAATTTGGATACACCCTTCTTCATATTGTTCCACCAATACATCTCCTTAAGGTAATGATACATTTTTATCGAACCGGGATGCATAGCGCGACTTATACGCCTCAACTAAAATCCTTTCTCTCAACCCATCGATGTCAGGAACGTATAATCTCCCTTAGTACCACAAAGTACCATCACTACTAATCTCAAAGACCATTACCCTCTGCCCACCAATGTCACTATTGATCCTTGTCAAGTTAGAATATAACACTTGCTTCTCTTTGATTTCGGCTCCAGGAGACTATTGCGATACTTTTTAAACGAACACACCACCATCCTCAGAGTCCAAGATATGAACTCCAAGGTTAGCCAGGCGGTGAATGTACTTCACCAACTCCCACTTCTCCTTATCCATATGAGCTAGACTACCTATGGACAACCTTCTAAGAGAATAAAAAACCACATTATCTTTACATGGATGGTAGTGAACACTTATGTCATAATTCTTGAGAAGCTCAAGCCATCTTCTTTGCCAGAGGTTAAGCTCTTTCTGAGTAAATACATACTACAAGATTTTATGATAAAAAAATATCCACATGCACTCTATACAGATAGTGGCGCCAGATTTTAAACATGAACGCCACAACTAAATATTCCAAATCATGAGTCAGATAATTACTTTCATACACCTTCATCTGTCTTGATGCATAAGCTATCACCTTACTATGCTACATCAGAATGAACCTAAGCCCCACACGGGATACATCACAGTTAACCACAAACCCACCAGTGTTTTCAGGCAAATTCAAAACCAGAGTCAAAGTTAGTTTATCCTTTAGCTTCTCAAAACTACCCTTATAAAGATCTGACCACAAGAACTTTACCTTCTTTTGAGTCAACTTAGTCAACGGGGCAGCAATGGAAAAAATACTCCACAAACCTCCTATAGTAGCCGGCTAAACCCAAGAAGCTCCGAATATTGGTTGGAATCGTGGGTCTAGGCCACTTCTTAACCACTGCAACCTTCTGAGGATCCACTATGATTCCTTTACTAGAAATGATAAGACCCAAAAAAGTGACAGCGTTTAACAAGAATTTACATTTAGAAAATTTGGCATACAACTGTTGTTCTTTTAGAGTCAGTAACATAATACAAAGGTTATTGTCATGATCCACCTCACTTTTTGAGTACACCAAAATAATTTATGAATAAAATAATGAACAAGTCCAAAAACTGATGGAAAACCCTATTCATCAAATCCATGAATGTCACCGGGGCATTGGTCAACCCAAAAGACATAACGAGAAACTCATAATGCCTATAC
>NW_025891635.1:0-6535 GCF_002878395.1 Capsicum annuum
ATTGTACTATTGTAGTATAAGTTTAATTTAAAGTAGTACGTATAGTCTTATATATTGAATGGTACGTATATATGCGTAATTGTGTATATATTTATTAAAATATATATAGTGTATATTGGAGTGTATATAATTGTAGTGTATATAGTGCATATTGAATTTTTTATTTTTTTTTGTTTTTAAACGGGTTTGACTGATTTTTTAACTGGGTTTGACCGATTTTTCAATCGAGTTTGACCGATTTTTTAACCGATTTTGACTAGGTTTAGGTAGGTTTAACCGGGTTGGGTTAAGTGGGTCGGGTCAGGATTGTTTTAAAATTTTTTACTGTTGAACCCAGACTTGGCCGGGCCCACTTAACCCCGGACCGGACCGGACCGGCCCACCAACCCGGTTAACAATCACGGGTCGGTTTCCGGTTGACCCGACCCGGCCCACTTAACACCCTTACTTCAAATGCTTCCATCAATATATTTTTTGTATCCTTCTTCATTTCTTATTTCTTAGAGCATAAAAAGTATTCATAAATTTTAAATTTTTTTATATATTTCCCCCAAATTATCGATAAAGTTGGATGTGAAATTCTAATATTTTGTGTAAAAGGGCTTGGTGTCTAATACTTTTATTGTGTTGTGGTCTCTCAACTTTCTTTATACCACAATTTAAAAAGCTGCTCACTTGTGCATACGATGTTCAAAATACTTCATATTATAGAAGTATGTTTCTATGCATTAATAAACGGTTTAAACACTTTGTAAATTTCCACATTAATTTGACTTTTGGAGACTTTAAATAGTCTTGAAATATTTTATAAGGTTGGTTAATCTAATGCTACTAGGAGTAATCAATTAAAGGTATAATGAGAAAAAAAATTGTCTTGTATTGATTAATGAAAAATGACCCCAAAAAAAAATTATAAATCAAATTTGAAGATTTGTGAGAGTAAAACTAAACGGAGGAAGTATATAATTATCCGTATGGTTGTACAATTATTACAATATTATTTTTGTATGTATGTGTATATATTTAAGGCCTTTTATTAAAATTAGGCTTTAAGCCACTAATTTTATTAAGACGTCCAAGTTACAAGTTCACGCGACTGAACTCATCACTATAACAAAGTTTGATTGTTATTTCTTTGATACCCGGTGTGGGATAAGTTCATCACTTCGTGGACGAATAATATTGTTAAGTAAAGTGTATAGGAATAGTATTAAATAAAAATTATTTGTAGTCGGGTGAAGTGGATGAATAGATACTATTTAGTGTTATCTTCAATTTACCAAAGGCCTTAGATAGGAGGATATAATATTGGTAGACAATTGAGCGTTATCGTACTACTTTCTGCAAGATACACTTAGCGGTAGTTCAATGCACCGTGTCTATTTCTTCGTAAGTACTAATAGTCGTAGCATTATTTTTGTAAATTCTCGTCTTATAGTTTCTCTTGCTACCCATTGTTTCCAGTTATCGCATTATTTGGCTATGTTTTTGTTCCTTGTTATGTAATGTTTTCCCTGCTATATTTTCCTTCTTACTTCTATGTTTTACTTTTTCAAATTGTTTTGATATGACTTAAGCTGAGAATCTTTTTGAAATATACTTTCTATTTTCCCGAGGTAGGGCTGAGGTATAGTCTATGTAAACTCTACCTTCTCTCTAGCATTGAAGCTTTAGCCACTGTTTCTGATGTGTTCAAAATAAGGGTATCAAACGGGCCGGGCCGTCCCAACCCGAAAACGGCCCTTCTATTTTAACCGGGTTGAGGGCCGGTTTTGGGGCTAGATGGGCCGGGCCGAGCCAAACAGTAAAAAAATTAAAACACACCCTAACCCGGCCCACTTAACCCAACCCGGTCAAACCCGATCAAACCCGGTTAAAAAATCGTTCATACCCGATCAAAAATATATAAAAAAAAAATTCTTTCAATATACATTACATATACCACCTATATACATTATAAATACGTTAAATAATATATATACACTATATATATAGTATATACTACATTAGAATTTAAAAAATATATACACATATACACAATTAGTCAATTACTCATATATACGCACCATTCAATGTATATATACTACTACTTATAAAATATACTATAATATATATACATTACAATATATATATAGATATACTAATATACTAATGCATAAAACATATACACATGTATTACATTAAATATACAAAATATATACACGTGTATATGCACCATATAATGTATATATACTACTACTTATAAAATATACTACAATATATATACATTACAATATATAGAGATATAGTTATATACTAATTTATAAAACATATACACATGTATACGTTAAATATATACTTCTATAGAAGATATATACATGTGTATACGCACTATTCAATGTATATATACTACTACTTATAAAATATACTACAATATATATACATTACAATATATATATATAGATAAACTTATATACTAATTTATAAAACATATACACATGTATACGTTAAATACACACTTCTATAGAAGATATATACACGTGTATAGGCACCATTCAATGTATATATACTACTACTTATAAAATATACTACAATATATATACATTACAATATATATAGATATACTTATATACTAATTTATAAAATATATATACATGTCTACGTTAAATATACACTTCTATAGAAGATATATACACGTGTATACGCACCATTCAATGTATATATAGTACTACTTATAAAATATACTACATTATATATACATTACAACATATATAGATATATTTATATACTAATTTATAAAACATATACACATGTATACGTTAAATATACATTTCTATAGAAGATATATGCACAAATATACAAAATATATGCTACTTAATATAATAAATTAATAATATTTGATAGTAAATTAATAATATATTAGAAGTAAGTTTTTAATTTAAAGTAGAAAACTAGAAATTCAATTTAAAATTTTAAATCGTTAAATGAAAAATATAAAAAGCAAGGACTAAGGAGTGAATGAATTTGAGGAATTTTATTGATTGCAAAATGATCCAAAATTTATAATTTACATGAATGAAAAATCTACAAATTATGCATCATTTTTTCCAACTCATTCATGTTAATATTAACGGGAACTTGCATAGGATAGTCAAAGTCAACGGGGGCAAAATCATGCATTGAACTTGATTCTGCTGAGTTCTCCCGTGAAGTCATTATTTCTTCAAGTTTCAGCTCGTCGCTTGGCTCCGGTTCCATTCGTTGGTTTCTTATTTCCGCTCTAATCCAATCTCTGAGGCAAACTAGAACATTCATTGCTT
The DNA here is from genome assembly GCF_002878395.1 of Capsicum annuum. Classification (NCBI taxonomy): domain Eukaryota; kingdom Viridiplantae; phylum Streptophyta; class Magnoliopsida; order Solanales; family Solanaceae; genus Capsicum; species Capsicum annuum. The sequence continues at coordinate 3,300 of NW_025891635.1, forward strand.
TGCTTCCCAATGAGTGCCGGTTGTCTCTAAGCTGCTGTCATCCCTGACTAAAGGCGCTCTCTGATGCAACGGTTGACATTGAAACATTCAAGATATCTCTAGCTAATCTTGTAAGCACGAGATATTGTGTTTCATTACTCCTCCACCAATCCAATGTGTTGATTTGTCGCCTGCGATCCTCTGGTGCCGTCCGAAGATAATATTTCAGCTCTTCCCGATAAGTTGATGTGTAAGTTCTCTCATCAACACTGTTCCAATAATTTAAATCATAAAACGAATCAGAAAAACCACTATGTGCCGGCCTTTTAGAAGATGATGGCTCCTCGGGAGGATGATGAGAGACAGTTAGAGTGATATTTGTAGGTACGGCTAAATCAAATAAATCAACATAGTGATTATATAATTTTTCTACGTAATCCTTTACATCAGCCATAGTAGTCCACAAATCAGGTTGTACTTGTTCAGAATTATGGTTAGTATTTATTTCTAAGTTAGTATAAATAAGAGTACTAAAGTGGCACATATTATTATATTTCATGCACGGATTTAGCATAGCACCAACCAAGTAAATAGGGGAAATCGAGAAAAAATATTTTTTAAATTTCGTAAACATGGCACCAAGAACTTCTTTATAACCTTCTTTATTTTTATATTCTTTGAGCAAACCAGAAATATCGGCTATATATGCCAAAATATTACAAACAGTAGGATAATAAGCACCGAAAAATTCAACCGTAGCTACATAAAATTTTTTTAAAAACTTAACAAGATCATTAATTACAACCCAATCAGAATTATGTAGCATGCAATCAGCAGAATCAACAAATGAACCGCAATATTGGTTAAAAGCTAGTGTAATAAGAATTCTATATTTATAACAAGTTTTTAAAAATTCATACGTAGAATTTCATCTAGTATCAATTTCCTCAGGCATCAAAATCGGTGTAAGTCCATTTTCTTGACATTTAACTTTAAATTCTCTAATTCTCGATTTACAATTATTTCTTTGAATAAAACCAATAGCAAGACGAATTTTTTCAATATAAAGCTCAAAAAACTCAAGACCATCTTTTACAATTAAATATTATATATGACATGCACACTTAATATGAAAAATTTCAGGCAAAGGCGGAGATAGCGTAGATTTTTTTTTTTATAGCAGTCTTCTTGTTAGAAGCATTATCAAAAGTAATACATAAAATTTTATTTTTGATACCATAATATCCGGCAATTTTAACAATAGAATCAGCAATAAATTGTCCAGTATGTTTACGATCTTCATCATATAAAACAGCAAGAATACATTTTTGCATCACGAAATTACTATCCATCCAATGACAAGTAATAGTTAAATAATCATTTTTATTTACAGCACGACCAAGATCAGAAGTTAGGGACAATCTACATTGAATATTTTTTAACAATGTTGATAAATAAAAATAATATTATGAATAAAGTCTAAAAATATTAGACCGACAAGTAGTTCTAGGAATACCGTTAAACATAGGATTATAAATTGCTTGTATATAACGAATAAAGGCATCAGAAGAAGGAAAACTAAAAGGCAAACAACCCACAACTACCATTTTAGCTATTTCTTCCCGGTCCCTCAATTTATTATACTTCTTCGCTATGTGACCGGTTGCTGGGTCCATTCTAGTTTGCGTTGGCCCACCAACATCCCCACCACCTTATGCAATATTTAACTCTCTTTTGTGATCTTTAACTATATGTCTCATTAACATACCCGTATCCCTTGCTTGCCTCTACTTCTATGCTTATCTATTTATTGACAAATATTGCATTGCACCTCAATATCTGATATACGTTCAAGAAATTACCATGCAACACTAGTTCTTTTACGAGGTCTTGGGGCACTGGGAGGACGGGGAGGGAGATTAACCAATTTAGATCTAATGTTAGCATCTCCTACTGCGGGTGTCTCAGCAATATTTTCATTATCTTTGTCTAAATTAACCGCATCTACTTCATTTTCTTTTTCTATACCGTAATTTTTCTGAGTTTCTACATAATCCATATCGTGAGCACCTACACCTATTTCTTCCGCAAAAGGTGTACCAAGCGGTACAGGAGGCGAAGGCACACGGATATATCTACTACTTGAAGTACCTCTACCACTAGTAATTCATTTTTTGCTACCACTACCGCTTCCGGGACAAAAAATTTTAACACCTTTAGTAGCGAGGTTTCTTAATTTATCCATAATATAAATTAAATTAAACTAAAAATATTCAAAATACACAAATATAATAAAATTAAATATTAAACAATTAATACAATAAATAAAAATTAAACGTAAGAGATGGAACGACAATACCAAATTTTGAAAGTATGCGAAGGTTGCAACTTTAGAAACTTCCGCTCGTACTTTGTAAACGAAAAATTAAAAAATTAAAGTGAACACTTTAAGAAATTAAATATATTGAATAATTGAGAATTGAGAATTGAGATTTGAGAGAGAATGAGATTTGAGAGAGTGAAAAATTGTGTGAAAAATGATTTGAAGTTGTAAGGTATTTATAGAATTTCTTTTGGGATTAAAAAATATTTTTTAAAGTTATTTTTTTTTAATAAATGAGCCCAAACTAGCCATTTGGACCCAAAAATGGCTAGTTTGGCCCAAAATCCCAATTTTTTTTCAAAAAAAGGTATCCGAGCCGGGCCGGTTAACCAGCGGGTCTGGACCGGGCTTGGTCCGGGCCGAGTTAGCCGGGTCCATTTTAAAAAAATAACCGGCCCGGGACCCGGAACCCTAAAGCCCTAGGGCTTACCGGGCTGGGTTAGTTACAAGGGCCGGGTCGGACCGGGTCGGCCTGGCCCACTTGACACCCTTAGTTCAAAATGCAGCCGTTTTATGTCTCAACAATTACTTTATAGATCTAATACGAAAATATACAAATCTCATATGACATATCCAACTATGCACTCTCAACAATTGAAATTCAGTCCATTGCTCAAACCATACAACACATGACATATTCACTGTAATCTCACAAGTGGGGATTCCAGAAGAATAGAATATAAAGAGGTTACTTTCGATAAATCCTCAGCTATACGTCTTGAAATTTGAACAACACGTTTCAAAATTTAGGCCTATATCCTAAAACTACAAACCTATATATCATACTTCCATTTTACCTCATACAACTTTCACAATTCTCTCTACCTCTTTCTTTCACCAGAAAATCGAGCAACATATGTAACTATTGAAACTA
>NW_025891636.1:0-1816 GCF_002878395.1 Capsicum annuum
TATGTTGACATATCATTTTGTGTCTATTTTATGAAATATTATTAATTTTCTAATGCGATCATAATGATTAATTAGGGATGGTATAGTAAAATGGCGATTGAAGCAGCGAAGAACTCATGTCTTAAATGACATATAATAACTAATTAGAAGTGATATAATAAAATTACTATAAAAAATACTTGTGAAAAAAGCATAAATAGGTATCATATAAGCATCAAGTTAATTTAAAAAATTAAAAGTTAATTTATTATTTTTTGTCAATTTTATATTTTTTATTTAATACTTATAATTTATTTAATACTTAGATAACCTATAGTAATTAATTTGGGGTAATATAGTAAAATTATGATTGAAACAGCTAAAACAGGCAACACAAATAGACATGTCGATTATTTTATATTTTTATTTAATATTATAAATTTTTTAATACTTAAATAATTTATAGTAATTAATTAAGAATAATATAGTAAAATTACGATTGAAGCAGCTGGAGCAAGCATGTCGAAGACGTACCTATTTATTGCCACTTATTATATACAGTAAAGTAATATGTAACTGTTGTGTCATGCCCGTGTTGTGATCACCTTGATGATTTTTGTTTCAATAAAGAATGTGTTTGGTACAACGGAGAACATTTTTTATGGTAAGTATTTGTTACTTATTTTTTGGTATTTGATAAGTGAAAAAAAATATTATTTTTAAAATATTTATATATAATTTAATAAAAAATTATAAACGTAGGAGGGGTTAGAATATGGGGGCTGGGGTGGGTGGGCTGGGATGCTCAAGGGTTAGGGGTTGGGGTGAGTGAAAAGGTACAATAAAGGTGGAATGTCCCTTATAAATTAGTTTTTCATACTTTCATTAAGGATATTTTTCTTATTTTTAGAAACTTGTTTTTCAAAAGAATTGTTTCGCAATATTTTGTCAAACAAATATGAGAAAATAAAAAAATAATTTCAAAAGTAATTTTTTGTCATACCAAACACACCCCAAAGAAAGAAGGGATTAAGGGGTCATTTTGTCATAGAGATTAAGTGATTTATTTCAGTATGAAATTTGAGATTAAATCTTTCTTATATTCAGTTGAAGATATTGCTTGAACCATAATAAATTTTGATATTAATTATTTCATATAAAAAGTGAGATATATAATAATCCTTGGACATTTAGACTTTGAACCAAATGATATAAATTGAATGAGGGAATAAAGTACAATAGGATACAAACAAAAGCGTGAATAGGTTCTATTAAAACTAGCAAGATATGATTCAACACCTATATATTAATTTCTAATTGACTAATTGAAACCTTCAATCAATAGATGATCTACTTGAATTTGTCTCATTTCAAAAGTATTCTCAAGTTCGAAACCACTCCACTATGCATTAAGCCTCCCGTGAATGAATGCTTCTCTGCATAAGAGGGAAGGGAAAGACGTCGCCATGACGGATTGTTTGTCAAAAAAAATCAAAACACATATAAAAATTAAGCTTCTGCGTTATGTGTATTTGGAAATTTTTAGTACAAATTTGATATCACATAAAGAAAAGGCTCAAGTCATCAATCCTTAAAGTTCTCTAAAAAATTCAGGGTAAGGGGTGGCTTTATTTTTTTTACCTCATATAAAGGGAATTTTTCAAAAAATAGTCATATTTTGCTGAAAAACTTACCTTTCATAGTCATATTTTATATAATTACCATTTATACACTGAATTCAATTTACGCCCGCTGTATTTAATTTTATCAATAGTCTGTATTCATATAAAATATAAATACAGTACCATTTAGCTGCTATATTCGATTGACAACCGCT
>NW_025891636.1:1916-3030 GCF_002878395.1 Capsicum annuum
TTTTTTTTTTTTTTTGTACTTATTTTCTTTATCATTTTTTTGGTTCTATTTTAGATTTTTTGTATTTTTAAAAAATATAACTACTCGAGCACAAGTCATTGACGATAACGTAAATACCATAATTGTTTATCTATTTGTAGTCATGTCGTCATTTAATTTTTGTATTCATTGATACAACTATATTTGTATTTTAAAGTTCGTGCTTGTAATTGTATTTTGTAGTTCGCGTTTATATTTGTATTTCATAGTTCGCACTTATATTTATATTTGTTAGTTCGCACCATCATTTATATTCTATATAATTCGCACTTGTATTTTAAAGAACTGTTTTGTACGTATTTGTATTTTATAATTGACTGTATATTATATTGGATTATATTTGTATCATGATTCTATTGTGTTTGTATATTTAGATTATATTTGTATTTGTATTCTATTTTCGTCAATGTCTTTTTATTTTTAAAGAATTATTTTGTATTTGTAAGTTGATTGCATATTGTATTTAGTCGTGATTATGTATAATTTATCATTTGTATTTGTATACAAACAAGTAAATGGATTAATTGTATTTTCTTGATTCTAAAATATATAAATATCCAATATATCATTTGATACAAATGTATTGTTTTGTATTTGTATGTCAAAATTATTATTTGTATTTGTAAATAAATAAATATCACTTGATACAAATACAATTACAAACAAATGAAACCAATGATTTTAAAATACAAATACATATTGTATTTGTATATATTGTATTTTTATAAAAAATTGAATTATATTTATTTGTATCAATAAATACAACTTGTATAAATAAATACAAACAAGTATTCGTAAAAAGAAAATTAATCATTCCTTTTCAATAATTAAAGAGTACAAATGATAGTTCACACTTGTATCTATATGTTATAGTTCGCATTTCTATCTGTATTTTATAGTTTTCACTTGTATTTGTATGTTATAATTCGCCTTTGTATTTATATATTACAGTTCACACTTGTATTTGTGTTTGCTAGTTCGCACAAATAAAAAGAAGGAGAAAAAAAAAGGAGAAAAAATGTGAGAAAAAATACAAAAAAGGTGAGTAATAGAAAATAGAGAAAAAATAAAAAAA
>NW_025891637.1:0-40811 GCF_002878395.1 Capsicum annuum
CATGCTAAAACTCCGTCAAACAAAGTCACATTTATATATAAAAAAACTAGACATCGAAAGCCCGTGCTCAGCACGGGCCCAATATATATTATTTTTTGTCTTAATTTATGTGACACAAATATAATTTAGATAATCAATCATTAAAATAATTTAAATTTTTAGTTATTGTGATTTATAGTATTTTTTTCTTCTATTCTAATTTAAGTGACACGTATATAAGTTCGATAGTCAATTTAATATTTTATATATTTTATATTTTTAAGCTGTTAAATATGTGAGTTATAATGTTTTTAGCATAATTTTTCAATAAGTTATGTCTTCCTTTGTCCCATTGTAATTTCTGTGGCACTAATATAATTTCGACAGTCAAACAAATATTTTATGTTGACATATCATTTTGTGTGTATCTTATCTTTTTTATGAAATATTATTAAATTTGCTTAGATGACCATAAAAATTAATTAGGGTGATATAATAAAATCACAATTGAAACAATGAAGCAGACATGTCTTAAATAACTTACAACAATTAATTAGAAGTGAAAAAACAAAATTATTTATAAAAAATACATGTGAAATTTTTTTGTATGTGTCTCATATAAGACACCTAATTAATTTAAAATATCGAGAGTTAATTTATCATTTTATGTTTATTTTATCTTTTTATTAAATATTCTTAATTTGCTAATACTTAAATGACTTATAATAATTAATTAGGGGTGATATAGTAAAATTACAATTAAAACAGCTGAAAAAGGTAGTACAAGACATCAAGAATTAATTTATTATTTCATTTCTATTTTATCTTTTTTTCAAAACTAATTACGGGTGATGTGATAAAATCACGATTGAAACAGCGATGCAGACATATCTTAAATGACCTATAACGATGATATAATGAAATTACTATAAAAAATACTTGTGAAATTTTTTAAATAGGTCTTATATAAGACATCAAGTAGAAATAAAACGTCAACAATTAATTTATCATTTTATATTCAATTTATCATCTTTATTGAATACTACTAATTATTTTATACTTAGATGACTTATAATAATTAATCAGGGATGATATAGTAAAATAACGATTGAAGCAGCTAAAACAGGCAGCACAAGCAGGCACGTCGAAGAGGTACTTGCTTATTGTCATTTATAAGTAAGTAAGTACTAGATATCAATGACCCGTGTTAGTACGGGCACAATATATGTTATTTTTTGTGTTAATTTATGTGACACAAATAGAATTTAGATAATCAATTATTTAAATTATTTAAGTTTTTAATTATCGTGATTTATAATATTTTTTTCTCTATTTCAATTTAAGTGACATTGATATAATTTTGAGAGTCAGCCAAATATTTTATATCTTTTAAATTTTGTACGTTGTTAATTATGTAATTTATAATTTCTTTTACGTAATTTTTCAATAAGACTCTCTCTGCCCCGGTTTATGTGGCACAGATAAAGTTCAACTTTCAATCAATTTTTTTTAATATATATTTTTATATTAAGTTCTTAATATTGTTATTTACAATACATTTTATCTCATTTTCAAAAAACATATGTAACTTTATGTCTTACTCTGTTCCATCTCAATGCAATTTATATGACACTAATATAATTTCGATAGTCATTTAAATTTTTTATGTTGACATATCATTTTTCTAATGTTTAGATGATCATAATAATTAATTAGGAGTGATATAATAAAATTACGATTGAAATAACGAAGCAAACATATTTTAAATGACTCATAATAACTTATTATAAGTGATATAACAAAATTAAAATAAAAAATAGATGTGAAACAAATACACGGGCCTCGTATAAGATGTTAAGTTAATTTAAAACATCAATAGTTAATTTATATTTTTTTTGTTTATTTTAAATTTTTATTAAAAGAAAAAAAGGACAGCACGATAAACTAAAGCTACAGCTATGCACGGTGTCCGGGGAAGGGCTCCACCACAAAGGTGTTTTGTACGCAGTCTTACCTTGCATTTCTGCCAGAGGCTGTTTCCAAGGCTTGAACTCGTGACCCCCTAGTCATAGACATGTCTAAAATGTCCATTTTATTTTTTTTATTAAATATTATTAATTTTTTAATACGTAAATAACATACAATAATTAATTAGGAATGATATAGTAAAATCACGGAGGAAGCAGCATCACCAGCTTCCCAAGTTAATTTATCTTTTTTTTTTTGTTTATTTTAATTTTTTATTAAGTGTTTGCCAAGAAGTTGACATTGTCATGTACTGTTCTTAAAGGTTACATCGACAAATTCAATTCCAAGCTGGTCTTTTCCTGGTATAATTTGCAATCCTATTGAAGTGCTCCATTGATACTGAAGCAATTTGGACCTTTAAAAGTTAATCTGATGGGAAAAGCATCGAGGGACAAGAGGGTATGGCTTTATGCAGTTGTTGTTTTCTTTTTGATTATAAGTCCAATTGTTACTGCTTGATCGTTTTCTGTTTTCCTGGCCGTGTCACCAACATGTATCATGAAATTCTACAATCTTTCTTATGTATGTGATTTCCAGGGATGACGATCTACCACTTATTGTGGCTATTGACTTATAGCCTATGGCTCCCATTGAAGGTGTTATTCAAGTGCTGGGTGATATAACAAATGCTAAAACCGCTGAAATGGTATGGATTCCTATGCTGTTCCATTCTTTAATAAAAAAATTGGTTGTGAAGGCTGGTGTATAACTAGAGATGAATCCAGGAGTTAAATTCGTAGGCTCAACCATTAAGGTTCTTAACGTTGTAGTTTCTTTTTAATATTCTTTAGTGTAGCAATTAATGCATTTGGAGATAATAAGTTTATGTGTTATAATCTATCTATCTCTCTCTATATATAAAAGAAGATGGGAAGAATGATGATGTGGCACCTCTTATATGCAAGAAAGCCTGTTTATCTTTTTTCTCAATTTTTTGAGATTTTTTTCTCTTTTGCTTTCCTCAAAATAATTTGTTAGAAATTAAAATACATTTAATAATTACTCTTTAATTAGTCATATAATTGCTCAATTAAAACCTTTCCTCATTCTAATAATTTATTTTCATTAAATTTATTTTTAATGATATAAAAAGAAAATAAAAAAAATTGTTACTTAGCAAACCTCAAAAGTATGCAATAAAAAAGTTTAAATGAAAATTCAAAAGTCACATTAGGAAAAAAACATTTTTTTGATATTAATTAACATTAACAATTAAAAATTAATAATTAATGATAAAATAAATAAGAAGAGTCATACTTGACAAACTCTATTTATATAATGGATATTGAGTGTTTGTGTTTGATATTTATTTTTGTGTGTTTGTCTCTATACTTTTCATATGTTGAAATCTTAAATATAATATTTCTATATTGTCTTTAAATTATATCAATTTTTTTTTCAAATATATACTTATTCGATATCTCTCTCCTTTACTTTTTTTTTTTCCTTTTCAGGTTACTAAGAAAAGATTGAGTGTATGAAACTTTCAAACTACAAGTTTTGAAGAAATAAGAGGAAAGGAGAGTGGGAGATAGAGGAGAAGGTCCTACACAAATTTGATATTTGAATACGTTCGACCATTTGAAAAGAAGGAGCAACATATGTCCATAACTGAGACTGGGGCGAGATATAACTTTTATCTATGTATCTTTTTTTTTTTCTTTTCTTTCTATTCAATTAATATAGAATTGATTTTTATTGATTTGAGATATTTCGCAGAAGCAAAATTTGAAAAGATTTTAGGAGAATTTAGAATCAGTTATTTTAGACACTTGGATCATTTGTTTTTCTTTTTTCCTTTTATTTTACTTCTTTATTTGATTTATTCTCTTACTTTTTTGTTTCATCTTTTTTTTTTTTTTAATTAAATGACAATTTTTTTTGTAAATTTGCACATATTGATTTTTGATATATGAATATTTTGGTTGAGATCGAGAATGATATAAATAATAAAGAAAAAAATTATTATAGATAATGAAACACAGTTCAATGAATAAACACTATTTTTTCTAATTTTTCATCTGGTGTTTGATATTCGCATTGAAAATTCAGTTAATCCAAATTCATTTTGAATAGACTTATGAAAAGGATTTTTTCATTCTCAAGCCTATAGAGAGTAATTGATCTAGAAAAAGCAGATAAATATATTTTTGATTAATTAAAATTTCATAACAACTAAATCATCTTGAGATATAAAATATTCTGAAAGTGCATAAAACATTCAAGAGACTATTGCCAGAAAATAAAAGAGCATGAAAAAAGATAATTTTAATTTTTAAAAGTTGACCTTTTGATTTTTTTTTTTTTTTAGCTTAGTAGACAATTTTTAAAAATGAAGAAAATCTTAAAAAGTTGACAAAAAAAGATAAATAACAATACTTGCTTGTGACTTATTCAATTCAAGAAATTAGTCATTAGTAACTAATTAAATAAAAGAATTAGTTACTTCCTTTTATCTATCATATAAAATTAAGCTTAGTGTAGGTGATGTCATAATTTTCTACGATCGATAATAATATTTTATTTTAATTTATTTTGTTAATTTTGTTTTTTTACTCATTTTTGGTGAATATTTTATCTTTTTTGACTTTAAACTTATTTATTTGTTGTGAACCGTCGTTACAATCTTCTCATGTTCCTTATTTCTTATTTCACTTTAATGGAGGAACATAATTTCATTATTAAATTTTCTTTCTACTCATTTAAAGGTGTCATAACTAGGAGTTCATGAAAATTTCTACAATATCAAGTATTACCAAATAAAATTTGTTTCCTAAAATTTTTTCAACAGTCTTAATATATTGTGAGAAAAAAAATCAAAAAGCATAAAATAATATAGAATTAGAAGATATAGGTCTATATAATTGATAGTTTGATGATGAGCAAACTAAATATTCTACGATTCAAGAAAAATTGAAGATCAACAATAAAAATCTTTTTTTTTTATTTGGAGACTTTGTCCCCGAATAAACATCCTAATTTACAATATCACTTAATATAGTATTTCTCATTTTTTCTCCATTTCACAAATTTTATATTTTTTGGGTAATGTTTTCTTTATAATAAATGTATGTTATTTTAAAGAGCAAAAGTTTTTTTATCTCATAACTCTCTTCCTTTTCATTAGAGTCATTACAAAAATAATTGAGAATGTAATTTAATTAATATATCAGACCTCTCTTTGTTTTATGATAAGTAATGTTAAAAATAAAGTCGTAGAAAAAGATCAACTCTTTTTGTATTTTTTGACTTGACAAGTACTTAAATATGACAACTTTTAACATATGTGCAAGTGCAAATGGAAGGAGTAAAACTCCTATAGAAAATATAATATATATTAGTTAAAAAAAAATAAGGTACATGCAATAACAAACCCCATAGACTCATACATATATGAGGCTTTGGGCCACTGGTGACAAAAGAGATTTAAAATAAGGTGTAGGTGACACAAGTCTTAATAATTGAGTAGAGGTGACAATTACTTAATTATGGATTAAAAAAAATTTGAAAAATTTCAAAATAACCCACAAGTTTTTAAATTTATATTTTGATCCAAATGTTAGTTAGTATAATGGGAAACGAAGGGAAAAAAGGCGCGTTTTTCTCTCTCCTAATCCGTTGTTATTTTCTGTCTCTTCGCGATATTTGTTGTTCATTGTTGCTGCTGCTTTATTCATCATCATCTAATTCATTATCGTCATCTTATACTTCATTATCATCTTCATATTCTTCTTGTTAACCATTGTTGTTGTTGTTGTTGTTGTTGTTGTTACCCCAACTGCTGCTCTTTGACCAAATTCTTATGTCAAATTTTATTTCGTAAATCACTTTCAACTTTGGCGTTTACTTGAGAGGAGACTTTGGTAAGTCAAATTATGCTTTTTAGTTGAATTTGTCATCTGGGTAACTGCTAGTGTGCTGTTTTTTCAACAATTGCTAACACGCGAACATGAATGCAACATAAGAGTAATCTGTTTAAACAGATCCATTATCTGCGGCACCAGATAAATATTCTGTTGTAACAGTAGACTCATGTTGGATTCATGTTTATTGTTCTAGGTGCCCGTAATATGAATCGAATAGATGGGTATTCTGTTGCACCAAATTAGTAATCTGTTTCAACAGATAAATAATCTGTTTCACCAGATTACTAATCTATTTCGAACTACAAAATACAGCTCCTGTCACAAACCCAACAGATTACTCAACTCATATGTTGATCTCTTGCTATTGATACTGAAATCAAATTATTCCTTAATTGTATACATGTCATTCGTTGAGAAAAATAAATAGACAACACAAAAATTAAATAAGAAATAAAAAGTCAAATGCATCAAACATAATTTTTTATAAAACAAACCAAAAAAATACATAGATAAAAGAAAAAAAAAGCTTAATTATTATTATCATCATTATTATTTGTATGGTCAGCCGGTCAATCTTCAATCGGCAGTAGCCGCGCCCTCCTCAGCCTGCGGATCTCCCGCAGCATCCTTACTCTGACGGCGACCAACTCCCAATGCAGTTCATGAACCTCCTTCTGCAGTTCCCGCATAGCGTCTCCTAAAATAGCGACATCCCACACAGAATCAACCATATCTAGAAAATGCATTAGTTGACAAAACACACACGTAAAAACAAAAGTAAGGAAAAGAAAGAATTTGAATGTAATACAACGTATATTTACACAAAAATCAAGAAAAAAAACTTACTAGAGACAGGAAAAAGCTATCAAGTCCTTGAAGAGAAAGTAGTTGAAGGTGTAACAAGAGCAAGAAATAAATAGTGTATGTAGTAGAATGAACGATTGAGTAAGGAGGGACCTATTTATAGAGGATTAAACTTGAATGAGTTAGGCAAAAAATCGCAACTGTTCACCTCCATTTATTAATGACATTCTTGATTACTGTAAAAAGTTATGACTTAATTAAATTAAGCAATATTGTGATAAGTCATGACTTTTCAGCTTTATTATTATTAATAATTAGTTCTTTCCAGGAACCATTTTTACACTGAGTTGGACAACAAATTATATATCTGTTGCATCAGATAACTCATCTGTGACAATAGATATATCATCAGTTGCAACAAATAGATAACCGGTTGTATCAGATAATATATCTGTTGTAACATATAATCTATATACCTTTAAAAAAAAAACTATCTTCATGACATCCAATTTTTTTGAATTTTTAATTATATAAATTAATAGAGAAGATTTAAAGGCACAACTGTTCACCTTCATTTATTAATGACATTCTTGATTATTGTGAAAAATTATGACTTAATTAAATTAAGCAATATTGTGATAAGTTATGACTTTTCAGCTTTATTATTATTAAAATAATTAGTTCTTTTCAGGAACCGTTTTTACACTGAGTTGGACAACGGATTATATATCTGTTGCATCAGATAACTCATCTGTGACAACAGATATATCATCCGTTACAATAAATAGATAACCAGTTGCATCAGATAATATATCTGTTGCAACATATAGTCTATATATCTTTTTTTTTAAAAAATTATCTTCGTGATATCCAAATTTTCTGACTTTTAATTATATAAATTAATAAAGCAGATTTAAAGGCACAACTGTTCACCTCCATTTATTAATGACATTCTTGATTATTGTAAAAAGTTATGACTTAATTAAATTAAGCAATATTGTGACAAGTCATGACTTTTCAGCTTGTTATTATTAATAATTAGTTCTTTTTAGGATCCTTTTTTACACTGAGTTGTGACAACAAATTAAATATATATTGCATCAGATTACTCATCTGTTACAACAAATATATCATCCGTTGCAACAAATAGATAACCTATTGCATCAGATAATATATCTGTTGCAACATATAATCTATATATCTTTTTTTTTAAATATCTTCATGACATCCAAATTTTCTGATTTTTTAATTATATAAATTAATAACGCAGATTTAAAAATAAGAATATTTTTGGTGAGTTTTTTACGGTTTAAATTGTGTTTATCATTTATTTTCTTATTGTTTTCTGTGAAAAGAAATGACTTAATTAAATCAAGCTAGTGAGTTTTTTTATTATACATATGTGATCATAGAAACAAGTATTTGAGCAACATATACTTGCCTCAGATTCCCTTTGAAAGGTCATGTTGTTATCATTTGTACGACTTATAGGATAAATGCATCACCTAGGCAAAGTGTAGGTCCTATGTTATGATGAACGCTTTTCTAAATATTATATATGATGCTAACAAGGTTGGTGCGTATGTTATTAGTTCATATCATATAGGTGTTATTCGTTGGCTTATATGTTTTCACTTTACCATTTGACTCATATGAGCTTCTGTATTTGTCCAGCTATTGTTCTGTCTGCTTTCATAACAGTACATATTGTTTATGTACTGACGTCTCGGGCCCACCATGTTTTGTTAATGCAAGCTCAGACCCTCAGGACAGCTGACTTCCACGTTAGGTTCTATTGTTGTTTTCAGCGGATACTTTGGTGAGCTCCAACTCTCTCTTAAGCCAGTTTATGCTTAGTATTTTGACTACATGTACAGGTCTCTGGTTGGGCATGACGGGCCTGATGCCAACTAGTCACTTGTAGTCTAGCATGTTAAAATGACTAGAGTCTTCATGGACACCGTGTAGTATTGTATAGTTTTGTAAATGTAACTCCCTCGTGTATATATGTAACTCTTATTGGATATCCTTCTATTATTATCCCATAACCTCGTGTATGTCATAAAGTGACTGTAGAGTAAGTGTATATGGTTCTTGTCCGTCATTATCGTTTTGTGGGTGACATGAACAATTCTAAAACTGTGAACGGTTTCCCCCTCTAAACTTTGTCTAGCCATACTCAAACTAGCCGGTTCTAGCCTTTTTTTTTCTCTCTCTCTCCTTTTTGACTTTTCTACCTCAATCTGTTAGGCATAAATCATCAACCTAGCAGGATCAATTTCCCCAATAAGCATTGCAGTCCTATACTTCTTTACTACAAAACCTGATACTCCAGTAACAAATTTACTCATAGTTGCCCCAGGGTCAGCCATCGTATCAGGGCTATACTTAGACAACTGATTGAGTTTAAGGCAGTACTCTTTCACTGTCATCGAGCCCTACCTTAGGTTCACAAACTTCTCTACCTTAGCTTCTCTCATTTCACATGGAAAGAACCTATCGAGAAACGTATCTTGAAATACCTGCCAACTCATGGGAGCTGTATTCTCACCTCTACCATTATTTCATATAACCACCCAATCATACACTACATTTCTCAATCTATAGGATACTAGCTCTACACTCTCCTCTTTAGAAACATACATAATCTGGGTGATCTTCTTCACCTTATCTAAATAAAGCTGTGGGTCCTCATCTGCTTTAGACCTGAAGAACTCTGGCGGATTCATTCTCATAAAGTCATAAATTCTGCTGGTGCTAAATCCTTATTCTGTTGAAATAGGACTGTTGCCTAATGGTTGCCCTGAACATTAGCAGTCAGAGCTTGGGCCAACGCCTAAAAGACAGCTTAAAATTTAGCATACTTTCTCATTCAGAGGGTTGGCAGACAAGGGTGGCTGGTTACCATTTCTACAGGCATTAGCTCGACATGGAGCCATATTTAACTATCACATAAGGGCATGAGTTAAAATCAGATAGAGATACTGTAAGCATGATAGATCATGAAAAAAAGAGATAATTTCCAAAAAAACATCTCTTAGCCTCTTGCTCATAAATGTGGCGTGCTTCCCACCCATGGTCAAGACTCTACGTAAGGTGACTTTTCTGACTCCCTATAACTCTTAAAACCTTAGGCTCTGATACAAAGTTTGTAACATCTCAAAAATGGATCCCGAGATATCACATGGTGCTCAAGACTACGAGTAGCCTTAAGCTAACCCTGTCTTCCTTCTAATAAATCTGAAGCTCAAAATAGAGAAAATAAAAACATATAATCAAAACTAAGATGCAGAATTCTGTCTGAGCTAACTGAAAATGTCTGAATATAATATCTGAAAATCTAAACTCAAGAGTCTGATCAATCAATACTAAAAATCTGAATCATATCTAGCTGTCTGAAAAGCCTCTACTACTAATGCTAGAGAGTCATTAGGACAAACCCCCAGCTGATTTAAACTGTCCGATAATACTGAATCATTTATACTAATAAGTTGAAAAACTGAATGACTAAGTCCTCAAACTATAAGTACTCACCAACTTTTGGGATGTAAATGGAGATGCTTGAAATCAGTCACACTACTGAAACTGAGCACCTAAACCTACATTATGAGACAATATAGTACATAGACATATTTGTGGATTAGTACTTCTGGATTGTACTGAGTATATGGGGATGAATGCACAAGTAAATCAATAACTTAACAGTACTATAAATTTGTAAAAGGAATGCATGCTAAATGTATATGATTCACATAAGCTGGAATATCTGAAAACTAAAAATCATAATTCATGAATAGCAAAACATACTGCATAAATCTAGTGAGTCATAACATTTAGTTTCTAAAAGATGTACTAGTATTCTGTCTTTAAATCATGTTGTCTAAGTGTAGAACGACTCACTTCTGTTTCTATAATCTGAAATCTCATAGCTAATATCTTTTGTAAAAGAATATCTGAATAAAGTTTTGAGACTTTACACTTAGTTCTAAAAGCTTTTCTGTTATTCTTTTCTATAGGCTGTAGGGAAATACTTTTAAAAACTATTATGAAAGTCTTTAATGTTAAAGAGGTTCTTCTAACCGACATATACTATGTGAGGTATCATAGCATTTAACGTCTAGCTCCCTTATGAGAAAACCTCATGTTGGGGAGAGGTGTCATACTCTTGCCAAAGAGTATAACCTAATCTAAGTGATCACATCTATAACTGTCATCCATATAGAAATAGGAATAATTTGATAATATGTAACTAGTTGGCTTGTAGTTCTGGAGCATGTGAGCATACCCAACTCGGTGCTAAATACTACTCGCTTTAAGTCTGTATGCTCATTCTGTAGGAAATCCACTTTAAAACTAGTATAAAAGGTTTATAATGAAAACCAACTGTATATCTATTTATTTAAACTGAAACTGAAACTGTAAAGTGGATTTCATGTCAAAGCTAAGATCAAATCTTTATAAAAATCTGAAAATAACTAGTCATGGGATTCTTAAAGCATAGTCATTCTTGAAATATCAACATTCAAACTAGGGCTAGTAACCCATGCATCACATTTATGTCAAATCATCATAAAGTTTATGCTTGATAATGAAAATATTGATAATTCAATTCTAAATCTGAAAATTACTGTAATACGCATGAAAATACAAATGTAGTCATCCAATTAAATATCTAATTCACTTGAAATCTCATAATCTTGCAAATAGCAATATTGGGTATAAACCCTAATTCAAATATCATGTAAACCCATGTAAAATTATCTTTAAAAACCAATTTTGGGCACAAGGATGAAAGATTATCCTTGTTGAAAAAACCCCACATACCTTAATTGATGTTTAGATGAAGAAACTTGAACTTTGAATTCCTACTTGTGCTTTTGAAGATAGATTATTGAAGTTCCTGAATTGGGAATCCTTAATTTTGAGTTATCTTGGAAAAAGAATGGAGGAATTTGGATTCCTGGGGGACAAAGGTTTGATGTTCTAGGGTTTCTTAGAGAGAAAGTTGATGAAAATATGCATATAATGATTAGAATAGGATTAATTCTATATTTTACACAATTTGGGGGCTTGGGAAAAGCACTTTATCAAAAGCATACCCCTTAGCACTCTATCAAAAGCATAATTATAATTGAAGAGCGGAAATATGATAAAACCAATTAGAGTCTTCCAAGTTAAATGAGAAAGTAATACAAGACTCTGAAAAGACATAATAACAAAATGACCATCATAACCAGTCTAATAATCCTCTATCATAACAATATTTGTCTAAGTGAGGACAAGGTCTCGACAATACCATAACTGAAAATGTCTAAGCATCAGGATAAATCGCTTTTTGAAAGATAGAGTGCCTACCAAATTCGTGTACATTTGAATAATCCTAATGCTGCACTGGATGTGAAAATATACCTCCGAACCTATATCATAAGATGATATAGCCATATGAGGACGGTTAATACGTGAAATGTATTGGCATGTAGAACGGCTAAATAAAATAACACTTAAATAATACTGATTGTAAAACTTTGAATAAAATACATTATGGGGTTAGAAGCCAACATATTAAAATGTAAACATAAACTCTAGTTTAAAAGTCTGGTTTCTGAGACTATTCTGATTTCTATAGTTCTTAGCTAGACGACATCCTCATCATATCCGAAAAACCCATGGGCTATGTAGGTACGACTATAAATCATCAGCCAAGCCTCCAATACATGTTTTCCACAAGGAGTGGAGTGTCTGAGTCTA
Source organism: Capsicum annuum (assembly GCF_002878395.1). NCBI lineage: Eukaryota > Viridiplantae > Streptophyta > Magnoliopsida > Solanales > Solanaceae > Capsicum > Capsicum annuum. Next base: position 12,426 of record NW_025891637.1, read on the forward strand.
GTATACCAAAGCATAAAGCAATTATATAATTATTATCCATATTTCAGGACAAAATTAATCCTGTGTCGGCAAAACACAATTTTTAGCAATGGACCTTTCAAACCTATGCCTTATCGGTTAGCCATCTAACTCTCTTTAAGCCCATATTTAGTCTTTTTTAAAACATAAGTCTTTCTCAAAACTGATTCTGTGTCTGAATGGAAATTGTCTGGTTTGATATCGTTGACCAAGACTTGCAAGTCCCATAAGCCATCTCATATTGTTTGTTTAATCTCTTAAATGTCATAAATCATTAACCATCATAAAGTAATTCAAGGGTCAAATAATGATGTTATTCAAATTAGTGTGATAGTGTAGGCAAAGATATTTCTCATTCAAGATTCTTTTGAAAATTTTAGGAAAAATTCATCCCTATAAATGTATTCAAATAAGCACCATAGAAAAATAAGAGCAACATTAACGTGAGTAATTCCCTTTGAAACCTTTTACTTAAGTAATGAATAATGAGGTAAAGGAAACATTCAAAACTTCATCCTCTTCATCGACCACAATATAATCCACGTACTTAGCAAAAGTTCAAAATTTGAGGCATAAATGTGAATTTTGAAAAGATGTTTTTTGTAGTTAAATGGAATCCCATAATTTACATACTAATAAGAGTTTAGAAGAATATAGATTCAAATAATCTCCATAAAAAAGAGCAACTTTAACATAGGACGTATCCTTCAAAAACATTTTACATAAATAATGATTTGGTAATGGAAAAGCATTCAAAAACCCAACCTTTTTGTAAATCATAAAACAACCCACATACTTAGAAAAATCTCATAATTCTTGGCATAATTAGAAAATTTGGGAACATGCTCTTGAAAATAGATTGGAACCCACACATAATTTAGAGTTTGGAAAATCATAGTTTTAAACCCCATAGAATTTAGCATTCTATATACCTTTTGGCAGAGGGAAATTGAAAAAGAACTTTGAGCTTAAAACCTATGAACTTTGGAACTAAGAAATCCTTCTTGAAGCTTTTGGAAGTAAGAGAATGAGGAATTTGGGAGATTTCTACTAGTTTATATGATTTTAGGATTATAAAATAGGTTAGGATAGATACAGAAGGTAAAAGGACCAATTTACCCTCAATTTAATAAGATAAAAATATATTTTTACATTGGGTAGGGAAGAGTGCATCACATGACTTATGGAAGCCCAAGCTATGCTCACATGGCCAATAGCACAGCAAAAATTGTGCTTCGTGTGGCCATCACACACCTTGGATAGTGTCTCACTAAAATGCCCATAACTTTTTTCTCCAAACTCAGATTGATGAACGATCGGTTGCATCGGAAAGAAGACTCGAAGATCTTTCATTTGGTAGGTAGTAGACCAGTTTACTTTATATTCTAGGAGTAGTGGTTGTTGGAAGTCTACCTAAGAAATAACAATCTACTAAAACTCAATCGGTAGGACAGTTCTCAAATCTACTTTGAGTTAGGAGATTTTTTATGACTTTAATTCATTTCCAAAGATGTTCCCACATTAAGGAGTTGACCTTCACACTTATACATATAAATATATATATATATAAATCATTGAGTTTGGTTTTTGCACGTATGAAGGATAGTTCAAATTCTAGATCGAAAATATGGTTGTTATATTATCTCCCCATTAGTATCATTCATCCTTGAATGATGGATAAAAATTTATTCAAGCTCTAGAAGTACAAAATAAAGGATGTAATTCACATTAGGAATTCTCCATTAACAAAACATACATAGGAATCGAAAAGACTTTAATGACAACACTAAGGAAATCGTGTAAGCACGAATCATGAGATAATGAGACTTGACATAGACATGATCTTGGTCATGAGTTATATGGAACATGATCATAAAAATGTGAGGCGTGAATTTATTCGGTAGTCATAGGTCCTGATTTATATTGATACTTGACATGAGATATGGTTTTGTTGGACATGGGAATAAGAGTATTTTCTACATTAAATAATACAACCAATAGCTCTTAAATTTAGCAACACTTCTAAACTATGGATTCTACTATGAATAACACAGTTCATCATTTTCAACTTATAATTCCCTCGCAAATCACACAACTACAAGAGGCCAAGTATCACTGCATTGTGATTCTATGTTGAAGCCTAACCTGGAGTTAAAAGATGCTAGATTAAGCAATGGGACCCAATACTCTATATCCCTCCAAGATTATTACTCCATCTTAGCACTATAATTAGGTAATCTCAGGTCTTAATCAAGGGGTGCTAGCCATAGAACATAGTGGTTTGTGTATATATCAATCACAACATTCAAGCCTATCTTTACTACACCCACTATATGGATCTCCCCACCAAAAACCAGTAACTCCAATCACTTTCACAAAGATTTTCACCATGTAACCCTTTCCTAACTATTTCACATAATAAAAGTCCATCTCACTCTTTCCTCTTCATCTATAACCTCAGCTCGAGTAGTCACACCAAATTTTTTCATAATAAGGGGCATGTACTCTCTTATCTAAATCATTATTCCACTACACCACCACTATTATCATCTTAATGTGTGGAATACTATTAATGGACTAGAGTACGAGTATCGGGGATAGGATGACATTATTCAATTATGGCTCATATTTGTTGTACTACCCAAGATGAGACCTGTGAATTAAGATATGGTATAATAGGCATGAAATACTTTTTAACTAAAACCTAGATTATAAATAGATGGCCATTTAGGCATAAGCATAATATAACACGGATGTAACACCCCCACCATTTTTGTGCTAGAATTCAAACCATTATAGCTATTTATACAGACCTAAACCCAATTAATCTATGTATATATATATATATATATATATATATATATATATATATATATTTGATTATCAATTCCATAGAATGGGAATATCTTTGTATATGAATCGAGGTCATAAAAATCTCCTAACTTAAAGACGAACTGTGGACTTTTGTATTGACAAAGTTTTAACGGTTGCTACAACTAAGGTCATATTTAGATAATTGTATCTCCTAGAATATAATGATTCATGTGTCCTAATATATATCAAATAAAAGGTCTTTGAGTCATCTTTCCAACGCATCTAATTTCACCTTAATCTGATATTAGAATGAAAAGTTATGATTAGTTTAATTTAGAGTGTCTGTCTGTCAACAAGGTGATGACTTGAGGTGATAAGACATCAACTAAGTAACGAGCTATCAATCTCGTCATTAGCCTTAACTAGAAACACCCTACATATTTGAAGAAAAGGCGATGACTAAGTTGACAAGTCGTCAACTATTTGATAGGTTGTCAACTAAATTATCAACCTTAACCAGATCATTAAGAGAAGGTAACGACTAGGTTGACAAGCCATCAACTAGTTGACAGGTTGTCAACTAAGTTGTCAACCTTAACTAGGTCATGAATAGAAGGTGATTACTAGGTTGAAAGCCGTCAATGAGTTGACAGGTTGTCAACTATATCGTCAGCCTTAATCAGAATACAAATAGAAGGTGGCGACTAGGTTGATAATTCATCAACTAGTTACCAAGCTATCAACTAAGTCATCAACTAAAAAAATTCCTGCAATTTTTATTCAGTCTCTTTAGAGGTATTTTGGTCTTTACCTCACCTCAAACCCTATCCCTCCATGACTTAAATCATCAAATAGGTATTATTAGCCATTACTAGTCAGTTTCAAATGTCATTAATCCTCTCCATTCTCAAGAACATCAAGATTAGGGTTTTCTCTCAAGTCATCTCTCAAGACTCAAGTTCAAATCTTCTTCAAAAGTCAAGCAATACCAGGTATGTGAGGTTTTTAACAAGGTTAATCTTTCATTCTTGTGCCCAAATAAATGATTTTTAAGTTGAACTTACACGTTTTCAGTTAGGGTTCATTCCCAAATCCTCGTGTGTTGAAAGCGTAGCATTATCATGTGATTTAAGGGACTAAAGATCATAATAATTGTACTTACTCATGTTTTAAAACCACAAGTTTGATATTTTGTCTTGAATTTCATTATTTTGATGAGAAAGTGTTATTCTCCTAAGTTAAATACATCTCTATGCTTAAATTTATGTACTATACTCATGTATTGAATTATCCAATGTTTTGAGTCCCTGAACTATGGCCTCATATTACTGTTTTAGAGTTGTTATTGTATTTTTGTAATCATTCAAATATGACCGGTTATGAACACCTAATACCTAAGTGTTTACTTACTATTTCAGACTTTTCAAATTACAAGTTAGTCAGACCATGTTTCATTACTATGTTTAAGTTCAAGTTGATCCTTGTCAGTACAGTACCATGTTATGTTTAACCATGAATAAAACCAGTTTCATTTAATTAGGAGTAGGACTTAGCACCGAGAGTGAAGTGTAGGTTCAATGCATCCTACTTCTCAGAAAATACATGCCCTTATAAGTGGGTTCAATGCATCCTACTTCTCAGAAAATACGTACCCTTGTAAGATTTAGGGACTCGCTAAAGAGTGTTTACTGCTTTTTTATCCAAATTAGGCTCAGTTTAGTGATCACTCCAGTTCAAGTTTCACTCCGATGGAAAGGATGGAACAACCCTCCTCAATATGGGTCAGACATTGGACTCCATGGTAATATCCATGATTTATGTCTGTATTGGCAGTCTATTTCAGTTCAGTTTTACTAGGTCAAGTAGTTAGTTTACAACATTTATTTAGTCAGTTATACAAATTGCACCAGTTATTTAGATAATGTTAGTATATTAAAATACTTGTTCTTGCATATGCAGGTTTACATATTCATATAATTACATTCAGTTTTTGCATGTATTTCAATTAGTCCTTACCTCACATACCAGCACATTTAAAGTACTGATCGCATATTTTTATCTTGCGCTATGTTGTCTTATAACATAGGTTCGGATGCACAGTTCCCGACCATCCTTAGAATGCCCAGCAGTTCCCCGCAGTAGTAGTGGTGAGTCTTTATCCATTTAGGACGTGATATGCTATTTCATTCATTTTATCTTTTCATTATGATTAAATTAGTTGGAGTTAGTTGAGGGTTTGTCCCATCAACTCCTTATGATTCTTAGAGGCTTTCAGACAATTCAACAATCATTCAACTTTCAGTTATTATCAGTTGTTTCAAACAGATAGTCTATTTTTCCAGTACTTATCAGATACTTCAGACATGTCTTTCTATATATTTTAGTATTCAGACTAATAGTACCTTATTGGTTTATTTTCCACACATGTTGTTTTACTTTCATTTTATTTAATGCTCATAGCAGGTACCAGACCATGGGTTAGCTTGGGGTCACTTGTGGCCTTAAGCACCGTGTCGTGACTAGGGGTAGCCTTGGGTCATGACAAAACCTGGTATCGGAGTCTAAGGTTTTAAAGTGTCTTAGGGTATCTGAAAGCCACGCCGAGTAGAGTCTCGTGCATGGGTGTGAAGTGCTCCACACTTATGGACAAGAGGCTACGAGATATTTTTAGAAAGTTTCTCTTCTTTCAGTGATCATGTCATATGAAAGAGCATGCTATATTGAATTCCTCTTTCTAACTTATCCTTTATTCAGTTTATAGATAATTCCTCCCTAAATAAATAACATAAAAAGGAATGGGGATCAACCCGCACCACCACCTATTCAGGAAGATCCCATGAATGATCATGTCTCTTATAATGAGTTTAGTGATGCTTTCACGGCCTTATCCCATTCTGTAGATACTTAGAATAATCAGCAAGCTATTTTTCTAGCCCATATAATACAGCTGCAGTTAGGATTTAGGATTTCACTCAGATAAATCCCCCTTTATTTTTTAGGTCTAAGTTTGAGGAGGATCCGCATGAGTTTTTGGATATAGTACAGAAGGTGACAGACATCATGGGTGTCACTTAAAATAAGAGTGAAGAGTTGACTGTATATTAGTTACAGGGAGTAGCTCACACCAGGTTTAAGCAATGGAAAGAAGACTGGGGTGTAGAAGCAGAGCCTATGAAGTGGGAGGAGTTTGCCACAGCTTTCCTAGATAGGTTCTTCCCACTAGAGTTGAGGAAAGATAAGGTTCAGGAGTTCATTAAATTTAAGTAGGGAAGTATGAGTGTGAAGAAGTACTCTCTTAAGTTCTCTCAGTTGGCAAGGTATGCTCCTACGATGGTGGCTGACAATAGGTCCAGAATGAGTAAGTTTGTATCTAGTGTATCTGATAGTGTAGTTAAGGAGTGTAGGAATTCCATGTTGATTAAGGAGATGAACCTATCTTGACCTATAGCTCATGCTTAGCAGATTGAGAAGGAAAAGCTTTAGGAAAAAAATAGATAGAATAAGAGGGCCAAAATAGGTAGTTTCAACTTTTATCAGCCAAGCTTGGAAGGCGGTAGCCATTCTTAGTCCCACAAAAAATTTTCAGCCCTATCTCCATCTTTAGCTAGTGCGCCAGTGCCTAAGTTCAGGCAGGACAATCGGGATAGAACTTCAGGCTCTAAGACTTAGTTAGTGTAAACAATAGACGTACTAACTCGCTATGTAGGAAGTATGGTAGGAACCATCAGGGTTAATAGCAGGTATGCAGTAATGTGTGCTTTCGGTGTGGCAAACTAGGCCACGAGATCAAGAAGTGTCAAGCGGTAGCATAGAAGATTGGTGATTTGCACCAACAGGACCAGTCCAATTTTTCATCAGCTCTAGTAAGCCACCCGACTTAGTAGGGTGCCACTTCCAATGCCCCCTGAGGGTAGCGCCCGAATAAGCTGTCTACTCTCTAGACTCAGCATGATCAAGAAAGTTCTCTAGATATTGTTATGGGTTCGTTAAAAGTCTTCCATCTTTATGTCTATGCATTATTAAACCCTGGAGCTTCACTTTTCTTTGTGAATCCTTACATCACTGTGGACTTCAGCGTCAGTCCCAAAATATTAGTAAAGCCTTTTTAAATGTCTACCCCGGTGGGTAAGTCCATTGTAGCCAAACATGTATACAAAAATTGCTTGGTCTCAGTGTCTCAGAAAGTTGCTTTATTTGATCTTGTAGAGTAAGAGATGATTGATTTTGATGTCATTCTTGGCATGGAATGGATCCACTCATGCTATAACTCATATGACTGTAGAAATAGAATTGTTCGGTTCCAATTCCAGTTCCCTAATAAGCCAATTATTAAATGGAGAAGTTGTACTTTAGTGCTTAAGAGTCAGTTTGTTTCCTATCTTATGGCAAGAAAAATGATATCTAAAGGGTGTATTTACCATTTTGTCTGAGTCAAGGAACTAAATGTTGAAACTTTGAGTCTTGAATCCTTTTCAGTAGTAAGAGAATTTCTAGATATATTTCCTAAAGATCTTCCAGGATTTCTCCCGAAAGGGAAATTGACTTCAGAATAGATCTGCTTCCAGATACCCAACCTATCTCTATTCCACCTTATAGAATACCTCCCGGCAAGCTTAAGGAATTAAAGGAAAAATTGAATAAGCTCTTAGATAAGGGTTTCATCAGGCCTAGTGTATCTCCATGAGGTGCTCCAGTTCTATTTGTGCGCAAGAAAAATGGTTCTCTCAGAATGTGAATCGACTACTATCAGTTGAATAAAGTCACAATCAAGAATAAATATCCTCTCCCTAGGATTGATGACTTATTTGACCAGCTTTAGGGTGCAAGTTATTTCTTTAAGATAGACCTCCGATCCGGCTACCATCACCTTAGAGTCAGAAAACGTGACATTTTAAAGACAACCTTCAGAACTTGGCATGATCACTTCTAATCCCTAGTTATGTATTTTGGACTAACAAATGCCACTATAGCTTTCATTGACTTGATGAACAGGGTGTTCACGTAGTACTTGGACATGTTCTTCATAGTCTTCATTGAAGATTTCCCTTTCTGTTTCTGTAGTGAAAATAATCATGCAGACCATTTGAGGGTTGTATTGTAGACCTTTAAGGATCACCTGTTATTCGCTAAGTTCAACAAGTGGGAATTTTGGTTGAGATCAGTAGCTTTCCTTGGTCACATTGTTTTTTGTGATGGCATTCTAGTTGATCCTCTAAAGACCGAAGCAGTGAGAAACTTGCCTAGACCCATCTCTCCATTAGACATCAAGATTTTCTTGGGTTTAGCTGGATATTACAGATGGTTTATCGAAGGGTTTTATTCTATTTCTTCTCCCATGTCTATACTAACCCAGAAGAAAGTCAAATTTTAGTGGTCTAATTCCTGTGAGAAGAGTTTTCAGGAGTTAAAGACTTGACTCACTTTTGCTCTAGTCTTGACTTTGCCAGATGGTACAGATGGGTTCATAGTATACTGTGATGCTTCTAGAGTTTTCTTGGTTTTGTATTAATGTAGAGCGGTAAGGTCATAGCCTATGCCTCTAGATATCTTCAACCCCATAAAAGGAATTATCCGACCCATGATCTTGAGTTGGCAGCTATTGTTTTGGCCTTAAAGATTTAGAGGCACTACCTTTATGGGGTTCATATTGATGTGTTCACAGACTACAAGAGTTTATAGTATGTATTCACGCAGAAAGACCTAAATCTTTACCATAGAAGTTGACTTGATTTATTGAAAGATTACAATATGAGTGTGTTGTATCACTTGAGCAAGACTAATGTAGTGGCGGATGCCCTTAGTAGATTGTCTATGGGTAGTGTTTCCCATGATAAGGATAATAAGAAGGAGTTAGTCCATGAGGTTTATCAGCTTACTAGGTTAGGAGTTAGATTGGTTGATTCAGCTGAAGGTAGTATTTAGGTTTAGAACGGTTCAAAATCTTTATTGATTGCCGAAGTAAATGAAAAAATATAGGGATCCTTATTTTGTTAAATTGAAGGAGGCCGTTAGAGATCAGAAGATGGAGATTTTCTCTTAAGGGGGAGATGGTTTGCTTAGTTGTTAGGGCAAGTTATGTGTTTTGTGTGTTGATGGTTTAAGATAACGTATATTAGTAGAAGCACATTGTGCATGGTATTCTATTCACCTCGGAGCCACTAAGATGTATCGTGACTTGCGGGAAATTTATTGGTAGAGTTATAACGCCCCAAAAATAGGTCCTGAGACATCACACGGTGATCAAGACTACGAGTAGCCTTAAGCTAACCCTGTCTGCCTCCTACTAAATCTGAAGCTCAAAATAGAGGAAATAAAAACATATAATCAAAACTAAGATGTGTAATTTTGTCTGAGCTAACTGAAATGTCTAAATATAATATCTGAAAATACTAAACTCGAGAGTCTGATCAATCAATATTGAAAATCTTAATCATATCTAGCAGTTAGACAAGCCTCTACTACTAATGCTAGAGAGTCACTAGGACAAACCCCAAGCTGGCTCGAACTATCTGAAAATACTTAATCATCTATACTAATAAGCTAAAAAATGAAATAACTAAGTCCCTGAACTATGAGGACTCACTAATGGTCGAGATGTAGATGGAGATGCTCGAAATCACTCACACTACTGAAACTGAGCACTTGAACCTACATTATGAGACAATGTAGCACATAGACGTAGATGTAGATCATACTTCTAGATTGTACTGAGTATATGAGGGTGAATGCATAAGTAAATCAATAAATCAATAGTACTAGAAATTTTTAAAAGGAATGCATGCTAAATGTAGATGACTCACATAAGCTGGAATATTTTAAAACTAAAAATCATAATTCATGAATAGCAAAACATACTGCATAAATCTAGTGAGTCTTAACATTTAGTTTCTAAAAGATGTACTAGTATTTTGTCTTTAAATCATATTGTCTAAGTGTAGAAGGACTCACTTCTGTTTCTATAATCTAAAATCTGAAATCTCATAGCTAATATCTTTTGTAAAACAATATCTGAATAAAGTTGTAAGCCTTTACACTTAGTTCTAAAAGCTTTTCTGTTATTCTTTTCTATAGGCTATAGGGAAATACTTTCATAAACTATTTTGAAAGTCTTTACTGTTAGGAAGGTTTTTCTAACCGACATACACTATGTGAGGTATCATAGTGTCCAACGTCTAGTTTCCTTTTAGGAAAACCACACACTGGGGAGAGGTGTCATACTCTTGCCAATGAGTATAACCTAATCTAAGTGATCACATTTGTAATTGTCATCCATATAGAAATGGGAATAATATGATAATTTGTACCTACGTTGGCTCGTAGTTCTACGGCATGTGAACATACCAAACTCGGTGCTAAATACTACTTGTTTTAAATCTGTATGCTCGTTTTGTAGGAAATCCACTTTAAAACTAGTATAAAAGGTTTATAATGAAAACCAACTGTATATTTGTTTATTTAAACTGTAACTGAAACTGTAAAGTGGATTCCATGTCGAAGCTAAAATCAAAATATCAAATCTTTATCAAAATCTAAAAATAACTAGTCATGGGATGCTTAAAGCATAGTCATTCTTGAAATATCAACATTCAAACTAGGGCTAGTAACCCATGCATCACATTATGTCAAATCATCATAAAGTTCATGCTTGATAATGAAAATATTGATAATTCAATTCTAAATCTGGAAATTACTGCAATACGCATGAAAATACAAATGTAGTCATGCAATTAAATATCTAGTTCACTTAAAATCTCATAATCTTGCAAATAGCAATATTGGGTATAAACCCTAATTCAAAACTAATGTAAACACATGTAAAATTATCTTCAAAAACCAATTTTGGGCACAAGGATGAAAGAATTATCCTTGTTGAAAAAATTCCACATACCTTAATTGATGTTTAGACGAAAAAATTTAAACTTTGAATTCCTACTTATGCTCTTGAAGATAGATTCTTGAAGTTCTTGAATTGGGAATCCTTAATTTTGAGTTATCTTGGAAAAAGAATGGAGGAATTTGGATTCCTTGGGGATGAAGGTTTGATGTTCTAGGGTTTCTTAGAGAGAAAGTTGATGAAAATATGCATATAATGGTTATACTAGGATTAATTCTATGTTTTACACGATTTGGGGGCTTGGAAAAAGACTAAATTGCCCTTTTAAAATTTTACTCAAAACTAAAAATACCAATTTTGCCTCCCATTGCAACACGCCGATATCGCGGTGGCTTACTGGAAAAGGGAAAATTGCCATTTTCGCCTCTGCCACAACACGGTGAAATCGCGTTGCATCCTGGAAAAAGGACGAGTGCGATTTTGCACTCCACCGCGATGCGGTGACTGTCCAATTGGGAATTTTTGACGCAATATGGGCTAATCGCGGTAAGCTACTAGAATGGGATGAATGGGAACTGGAGCTTCACCGTAATGCAGGACAATTGTGATGCTTCACTGGAATCTAACAATTGTGAATTTTCCATTCACCGTGATGCGGTGCTTATCACGGGGCCCTACTATTTTCACTAAAATTATCATAACTTCTTAATCGAGTATCGGATTGAGGCAAAACTGGTATCGTTGGAAAGCTGAGCTAATTATCTACACATTGGTAGGTCTAGATCTTGAAAATTCTACATGTGTAAAGATTCATTCATTTTTTAAGCTAACTCTTGACATTCTAGGAGCTAAACTAGGCTAGGAAAAGTACGGGATATTATAGGAGTGGTATTAAGAAAGATATTGCAAAGTTTCTGGCTAAGTGTTCGAACTATTAGCAGGTTTAAGGTTAAGCACCAAAGTACTAGTGGTACACTTCAAGAGTTTAGCATCCCCACATGGAAGTGGGAGGTGGTGAATATGGATTTTGTAACAGGGTTGCGTTGTACGCGTCGTCAGCATTATTTGATTTGGGTCATTGTAGATAGAATGACCAAGTCATCCCATTTCTTGTTAGTTTATATTTCGTATTCAGTTGAGGATTATGATAGACTTTATATCATGGAGTTGATGAAGTTGCATAGGGTTCCATTGTCTATCATTTCAGATAGAGGTACTCAATTTACCTTTTACTTTTGGAAGGCTTTTCAAAAGGATTTTGGCACCCAAGTTCATCTATGTACAACTTTCCATCCCTAGATAGATGGTCAGGCAGATAGGACCATTCAGACCTTGAAGGATATGTTTAGGGCATGTGTTATTAACTTTAAAAGTAGTTGGGATGATCACTTACCTTTGATTGAGTTCACTTACAATAACAGTTGTCACTCTATTATTCAGATGGCCCCATTTGAAGCTCTCTATAAGAGGAGATGCAGATCTCCTATTGGTTAGTTTAAAGCAGGTAAGGCTACTTTGATAGGGCTAGATTTAGTGTTGGAGGTGATGGAGAAAGTTTGTTTGATTTACGAAAGGCTGAGGATAACCCAAAGTCATCAGAAATCTTATACTGATGTAAGGAGAAGAGACCTTGAGTTTAAAGTTGGCGAATGGGTGTATTTGAAAATTTCACTCATGAAAGGGGTTAAGAGGTTTGGCAAGAAGGGGAAACTTAGTACCCGTTATGTTGGCCTATATAAAATTTTGAGTCATTTCGGCAAGGATGCGTATGAGTTAGAGCTTCTACAGATTTGACATCAGTGAATCCAGTGTTTCATGTCTCCTTACTAAAGAAATGCATTGATGATTCAATTTTTGTGGTTCCTTTGGAAAGCATAGATGTGAAAAATAGTCTCTCATTCAAAGAAATTCTAGTTGAGATCCTTGACCAACAGGTTCGTAGGTTGAGGAATAAAGAAGTTCCCTTAGTTAAAGTTCTATGGCAAAATCAAATCGTTAAGGGAGCTACTTGGGAAACAGAAGCAAATATGTGAGCCAAGTATCCCTATCTTTTATCTACAAATTCCAATTCAGCTTGAGGTAATGGTTTCCCTTAATCAATTTTCATGATTTCTAACTCAGCTATATAACTATCCTCATGTCACAATATGTATTCATGAATTCAGTTCAGCCCATGTATCATGTCTCAGACTCAGTTGTTTAATCATGTTTCAGTTTATAAGTATTCAATATACGATATCAATTTCCTTTGTACTCTTAGCCTAATCAGTTTCATTTGAGGACGAATGATTCCAAGGGGGAGATAATGTAACACCCCTTGCTCATTTTCGAGCTAGAATTTAAATCGTTGCACCTATGTATACAAACCTAAACCTAATTACTCTATGTATATATATGTGTGATTATAAATTCCATTGTGTGGGAATATCTTGGAATATGAATCTAGGTGATAAAAATCTCCAAACTCAAAGATGAATTGACGACTTTTCTATTGATAGTGTTTTAACGGATGCTCCAACCAGGGTCCACTTTATATGAGTGTATGTCCTAGAATATAACGATTCAAGTATACCACTATATATCAAATAAAATTTCTTTGAGTCACCTTTCCAAGGCATCTAGTTTCACCTTAATCCCATATCGGAGTTGAAAGTTATGATCAGTTTACTTCAGAGAGTTTATCTATCAACAAGGTGACGACTTGAGGTGAGAAGCCATCAACTAAGTGAGGAGCTGTCAATCCTATCATCAGCCTTAACTAAAAACACCCTACACCTCTGAAGAAAAGGTGATGACTATGTTGACAAGCCATCAACTAGTTGATAGGCTATCAACTAAGTCGTCAACCTTAACCAAATCATGAAGAGAAAGTGACGACTAGGTCAACAAGCCATCAACTAGTTGACAGGCTGTCAACTATGTAAGACCCCGCAAAATTCTCTCGTAGTCTGATCCTTAGAGCGTGTTCAATAAAGTATTAATCCGACCTTCAAAGATTGAGAAGTGTCTTCCCAAGTGAGAAGTATTTTGAACCATGTAGAATTTCCCTAATATCGACTTTTTGTCATGTAGAAAATTGAATAATCTTTCCGTTGATACCAAATTTGCCCAAATCTGACACTAGGGTAAAGAGTTAGAGCCATTTTAGCGAGACAGTGTGCCACTTGGCACTTTAGCACGTCGCGGAGCCAGCCAAAATGGCAATCGTCAAAATTCAGTGAGCCTCTGCGATTATGGCACATTGCACCAAGGATTAATTTCAAAATTATCAATTTCTAGTGCACCAACATGATTCCACCGCGTCGCGGTGCCTTTCCAGTTCGTAACCAAAGTAGCAATGCGATTCCACCGCATCAAGCTATCAAGAAGTTTCCCAATTGTCCAATTTCTAGTGAGCTAGCTTGATTGTGGCATGTCGCACCATCACGTAAAATCAGGATTCTTCGGTTTGATTCCAAGGGCAAAAAGGGTCTTTTTCCAACCCCTATATATACTCCTTAACACAGGATTTGGCCTCATTTCACCAAAAATATCATTGTTTTCTCTCAAAGTTGTTCAAGAACAAGATCTAGGGTTTTTAGAAAATCAAAACCCTTCTTTCTTCTTCAAGAGAAATCAAGAAATCAAGAATCTCTCGAAGGGATTTCAAGAAAGAGTTTCTCTAAGGTATGCAGTTGTTGATTCTTGGGTCCCTTTCATCCAAGAAGCTCAAGAACCCTTTTCTAAATTTCAAAGCTTTTATGTTTATAAGTTTTCATGATTCATGTGAGTTGAAATTGATGTTCATGCTATTATTGAGTTGTGATTCATGTTTGTTTACAAGGTTTTCAAGCTTTGATCCTAGTACGTGGTATTTATATGATGTTCATGATACTCCCTTATTGGATGGAGTATGATCCAATAACATGTCTCCCTATACAATCACATGTTTATGATTCCTAAATTCTTAAAGTGATGCCTTAGTGATTGTGATGGTGAATGATTGTCCATGGTCTTGATTATTCAAGAATGGTTATGTTTTACTTTTATGTTATCGAGTCCTGGGGTTATTTATACCCGATAATTTAGCTGCAGTATAGAGCCCGTGTTAATTTTCACAATAATCTCAGTCAAGCCACGATTCTCAAAACTCAGTGAGTTATAGAACTCTGTGCTCTCAGACAGATACAAAACTTAAGTAATCTCAGTAATCTTTGTAGTCTCAGTATCTCTAGTAATCTAACCTCAGTTCTGTACTCAGCTCAGATCTAGTAGTATTCAAGTGTTCAGTTCAACCCTCAGTAGTATTCGAGTAATCTATTCTGAGCTCAGTGTCGTTTCGTTAGATAACGAGATTCAGTAGTATTTCGTCAGATACGGAACTAAGTGAATTAAGCTTAACTCAATTAGATCATTCAAGAAATATAATCAGTATCAAATTCAGATTTAGCTTAGTTTGTGTTCAGTTAAGAATCAGTTCAGGGTCTTTTAGTTGGGAGTAGGAGCTAGCACCGAGCGAGGGCAGGGATGGTGGCTCCCCGACAGGAAAGGCAGGTCGCCCATCAGACAGGCTTGACTATTATAGTACCTTAGGCTTGACTTTCTACGAGGGTCATCCATCAGATAGGCTTGACCAGAGAGGTCTTTACCCATGGCACGGTATTGACACCCTTCCAGCTGGGGTTATAGGTTGGACCCCACCAGTTCAGATTCGGGGAATGTCGGTTAAGTGACTACTTCCTACAGTTGCAATTTCAGTATCAATCTTTAAATATCAGGACTATCAAATACAGTCATCTATCTCAGTGAGGAACTCAGATAGTTTAATTGATTCATGGACCACCCTTCAGATAGGCTTGGTCCCATATAAAGTTATTCTTGTTATCAGATCTAGAGATCACCCATCAAATAGGCTTGATCTCAGTCTCAGATTCAGTTGAGTAATCTCATTATCAGATCCTGAGATCACCCGTCAGATAGGCTTGATCTTAGTCTCAAATTTAGTTGATTAATCTCATTATCAGATCTAGAGATCACCCATCAGATAGGCTTAATCTCAGTCTCAGATTTAGTTGAGTATTCTTGTTGTCAGATTTGGACATGATCATTTCTTATCATTGATAGTAGACTCCAGAATCATCCGTTAGAGAGGTTTGATCTCCAATGCAATCAGTTGAGAGTAGAAAGCTCTGAATTCAGTCATTGATGTGAGTATATTCAGTTAATCAATTTCAGTATGATCAGTTTTTGAGATCACTCGCTAGATGAGACTAATCTTAACTCCAGTACTCAGTTATCAGTATTAGATAATTTAGTGTTCAATATCTAAGGCATTAGTAGTGAGTTCAGATACCAGTAAAGTAGTATCCAAGTTTCAGTATTTTGAGTCACGATGATTTCAGCTATGGTTCGTGCATTCATGCATGTGTTCTCATTCAGTACTCTCATGATTATTCAGTTAAGTAATTGTTCATGCATAAGCCCTTGCATTTAGCCTTACCTCATCTTCATACTCGGTACATTCCCGTACTGGCGCATTTACGCTATGGTGTTTTATTTGACACTATAGGTTCAGAGGAATAAGATCCAGAGTACCCTTAGAAGCTCAGTCCCAGTCAGCAGCAGTAGACATAGTAGTGAGTCTTCTTCAGTCGAGGATGATCCTTATTTTGATTATTATCATATCAGATTTTATTTATTTTCAGTAGACGGAGTTAGTTGGGGATATGTCTCATCAACTCCACAGTTCAAACAGTTTAGAGGCTTTTCGGACAGATGTATTAGTATTCAATTTTCAATTTTGAGTATTTTTATAAGTTTTGAACCTTATGGCCAGTTTTCACATTTATTATCTGTATTATACAGTGTTCAAGTATAGATATCAGTAGAGGGTTGTCTTGTGGTCCTTCGGGATCATGAGCATCGTGTGACGTTCTAGTTCCAGAAAATTGGGTCATTACAACTAAGTCGTCAACCTTAACCAGATCATAAAGAGAAGGTGACGACTAGGTTGACAAGCCGTCAACTAGTTGACAGGCTGTCATCTAAGTCATTAACTAAAGAAATTCCTGTAATTATTATTCAGTATCTTTAGGGGTATTTTGGTTTTTTTCTCACCTCAAACCCTACCCCCTATGACTTAAATTATCAAGTAGGTGTTATTAGCCATTACTAGTCAGTTTTAAATGCCATTAATCCTCTCCATTCTCAAGAACATCAAAATTAGGGTTTTCTCTCAAGTCATCTCTCAAGTCTTAAGTTCAAGTCTTTCTTAAAAGTCAAGCAATCCCAGGTATGTGAGGTTTTGAACAAGGTTAATCTTTTATCCTTGTGCCTAAATGAATGATTTTCAAGTTGAACTTACACGTTTTCAGTTAGGGTTCATTCCCAAATTCTCGTGTGTTGAAAGCATAGCATTATCATGTGATTTAAGGGACTAAAGAGCATAATAGTTGTATTTACTCATGTTTTAAAACCACAAGTTTGATATTTTGTCTTGAATTTCGTTATTTTGATGAGAAAGTGTTATTATCCTAAGTTAAATACATCCCTATGCTTAAATTTATGTACTATACTCATGTATTGAATCGTCTAATGTTTTAAGTCCCTGAACTAGGCCTCATATTACTGTTTAAGAGTTGTTATCGTATTTTTCCAATCATTTAGTGCTGGCGGGTTATGAACACCCGATACCTATGTGTTTACTTGCTATTTAAGACTTTTGAAATTACAAGTTAGTCAGACCATGATTTATTTACTATGTTCAAGTTCATGTTGATCCTTGTCAGTACAGTACCATGTTATGTTGAACCATGAATAGCACCAGTGTTATTCATTTGGGAGGAGAATTTAGCACCGAGAGGGAAGTGTGGGTTCAGCGCATCCTGCTTCCCAGAAACTATGTACCCCTATAGGATTTAGGGACTCTCTAAGGAGTGTTTCCCTCCTTTGCCCAAATTGGGCTCAATTTAGTCACTCTAATTCAGGTTCTACTCTGATGGCAAGGATTGAACAACCCTTCTTAAAGTGGGTCAGACATTGGAATCCCTGGTAATATCCATGGTTTATATCGATTACATGAAAGCTCCCACAATTTAGTTCAGTTTTCTAGACCAAGTAGTCAGTTTTCAATATTTATTTAGTCAGTTATACAAATTGCACCATTTATTTAGATAATGTCAGTGTATTAAAATACTTGGTCTTGCATATGCCGTTTTACATGTTCATGTAATTGCATTCAGGTTTCATATGTATTTCAGTTAGTCCTTACCTCGCGTACAAGTACATTAAAAGTACTGATCGCATACCTTTATCTTGTGCTATGTTTTCTTATAACATAGGAACAGTTGCACAATTTCCCGACCATTCTTAGACAGATCAGTAGTTCCCCGTGGCAGTAGTGGTGAGTCTGCATCCATCGAGGATGTGATATGTTATTTCATTCATTTCATCATTTCATTATGATTCAATTAATTGGAGTTAGTTGGGGGTTTGTCCCATCAAATTGTTATGATTCTTAGAGGCTTTCAGACAGTTAGACAGTCATTCGGCTTTCAGTTATTATCAGTTATTTCAGATAGACAGTCTAGTTTTCCAGTGTTTATCAGATACTTCAGACATGTCATTTTATATATTTCAGTATGCAAACTGACAGTACCTTATTGGTTTATTTTCTGCACATGTTGTTTTACTTACATTTTATTTAGTGCTCATAGCAAGTACCAGACCATGGGTTAGCTTGGGGTCACTTGTCTCCTTAACCACCGTGTCGCGACTAAGGGGTAGCCTCGAGTCGTGACAATTAGTTCTTAGGACTGGGTGTACTGAGAAGTATGAGTGCATATATAATAGTTTTATAACATAAGGATAAAATTCATGAGTTTAAAAAATATGACTAAGATCGCTGCGTGAACCTTTTGCCTTTCATTTTGGAAACTTAGAATGGTCATGAGTTTGCATAAATAATATAGCTTTGGGCTAGACATAACATAAAATGAATTGGTAACTTATAGAAAGTATAGTTTCTTAGAACTAAGCATGATGTGAGATATAAGTTTATGGATCATGAGAGTCTTAACGTAGAGCTTGGATAATTAAAAGCTTGGATTGATGAAAGATGTTAGTGTCTAGGTCAGGGGTTGGAGCATGGACATAAGTTGTATAGAGAACTCGGACCTTAAGTGTAGACACAATTTGAATACAAAAGACAGTAGTAGAATGTCCTCTTAAACTAAAGTGGGAGGAATTTGCTAGAATAAGAACAAATTTATCATGATTCCTCCCTGAGACTCGCCACCATGAAAAAATTCAAGATCTACATTAGTTCATCATGTCCCCCTTAGCTCAAAGTCACTATCCTAGACTTGCGAACATATACTATTATCAAATCTATAAGCACAGTACTCAGCATAATGGAGGTTTTGCTACACACATGAATGCTAGACTTGCCCTGATAAACCACTATAGGAAAAGTACTAACTTCTTGCTATGAAAGTCCTTCCAAGGGCAATACTCTAAACATCCTATATCCCTAAACGTTATCATCATATAACTTATATTTTCGTATGATGACACATGCATTCTCTCTAACACTTAACAATCTAACCTCCTCTTCATAGTCCACTAATATCATACCTTTAATCTCATGTCCCTAGCTATAAGAAATTTAAAACTATAACAAGAGGTTTAACCTCTTTTATCTAAACCCACCTTAATCTTGCTTTACAAAACACCAATTGTATTTGCCTAGATTTTTTCAAACTAAACAACTTAAGAACACTTACTAGGAACACATAACTTATAAACTTAAAACCTCATATAACAACATACTACTTGGGTACAACTGATTGTTATAGACTTAAGGCTCTTATTCATTATATGTAACAACAATTCATTGCTTCAACACTAATCCTCACGTATATATCATAATTACATATTCAAATTGTTCCACAAGTTATCAATTTGTGTTCTCGCACACATCATATCACACCTACTAAATCCACTTTCCATAAAGTATCACTATCCTCGAGCTACCAACCTTTTTCACTACAATGAACACATAAAGTTCAAACTTAGAGTATAGAACCACCATGGGTTTCAAAAGAACATTCCACATATTATACTAGTCTATCAATTTTTTTGACAAATTAATCAACCTTAATTTTTTATTCCACCTAATTGAGACTTTTAAGCACATTATTCTTCACATCATTACTACCACACTCAGTATCCACTACACATCTTCTCACATACCAGACTGGCTTACAACTGCTAGGTAAAAACCAAGGAGCACCCGATCTACTAACATATCATGATAAGAATAGTCAATCTTAGTCCTATAACTCATCTAATTACAGTACATTAACATATTCTTCTTTCATATCATATTCACTTACCCATGCATACACTTCAACCACCTTCATAGTTTTATAATCATCAAGGAGACTCTGTCCCTAAGAACTACTAATTAAAGCATAAATTTATAAATTCCTAACCTCTCTAGGTATTCATAATATATAATGATCCTTGCTTCCATAGTAATAGGTCATCACAATAATAGGACATCATGAGATTCTTTCCTAGCTCTCATATATATTTTAAATTATCTTAACTAATCTCCCTATCTCTACTAACCACCATAGAATTTGCAAGTTTGCTAGCCAATACCATACAAGCATACCATCCCAACACTCAAATAATAAGCACATGACTGTAGCTATATTCTTTGATTAATTACTACCTCCAAATCTTTAGTTTCTGAGCTTATGACTATATATTCATGGATCCAAGATCATTATACTACTCATATCTTATATAATTAACACTATCTCATTAGATGACAACATTATCCCAATACTCATCTACCTATCTACCCCATAAGAAAGTCATTTATAATAAGTTTCTTGAAAAGGTCTGAATACCTGTCTCACCTTGACTCAACTGCACGATTTTATAAAGATAGGGGAATACATAGGAAAATCTATATAGTTTAATGCACTAATGGACTCCTCTTAATCCCTTATACAATTTATAACTTTTTGATGACTCCATCTAAGAGGATCACATCGTTAGGAATTCGATCATTTATTCTACCACCACAGTAATAAGGCATAGTTAGGGAATTTTAGCCAGACAAAAATTTGGATAAGTTTCTTATGGACGACTCTATCGCACGATCTTGAGTATGAAAGAATGAAAAATATTTCTTAAATGTCTTGTACCCTTCCCTTAATAAGTATGGAGCACTACACCCACATAAAAAGGACTCTACTCGACACGGCTTTATAGACATCATAAGACCTTGACCCATACTTTGATACCAAGCTTGTCACGATCCTAGCCACGACGGACATCCCAAATTGATAAAGGCCCGAGAATACCTCTTAGAACTCGATCATAAGCATAATTATAACTAAAGAGTGGAAATATGATAAAACCAATTTGAGTCTTTCAAGTTAAATAAGAAATTAATATAAGACTCTGAAAAGACATAATAACAAAACAACTATCACAACCAGTCCACAAATCCTCTAGCATAACAAGATCTATCTAAGTTGAGACAAGGCCTCGACAATAACATAAATAAAAATAACTAAGCATCTAGGATAAAGCGCCTTCTAAAAAATGGAGGGCTTACCAACTCTGATGACGTCTAAATAATCCTAATGTTGCACTGTACCATAAAAATGTACCTCTAAACCTACATTATGAGATGATGCAGCCCCCCAAGAAAATATATTGGCATGTATAATGACCAAATAAAATAACACTTAAATAATACTAATAGTAAAACTTTGAATAAAATACATTATTGGGTTAGAAGCTAGCATATCAAAATGTAAACATAAACTCTGGTTTAATAGTCTAGTTTCTGAGACTCTATTCTGATTTCTATAATTATTAGTTAGATGGCTTCCCTGAAGTCTTTGAAAAAAACCCACGGGCTATGTAGTGTCCGACTTTAACTCATTGGCCAAGCCCCCCATCTAAGTTTGTCAAAAGAAGTGAAGTGTATGAGTCTGGTATACCAAAGCATAAAGCAAGTATACAATAATCATCCATATTTAAGGACCGAATCAATCCCGCATTGACAAAACACGATTTTGGGCGATGGGCCTTTCAAACCCATGCCTTATAGGTTAGCCACCTAGATCTTTAAGCTCATACATTAGACTTTTAAAAATATGTCTTTCTCCAAAACTAATTCTGTCTCTATATGATAATTGTCTAGTTTGGTATCGTCATACCAAGACTTGCAAAATACATAAGCCATCTCATACTGTCCGTTTAATATCTTACATGTCATAAATCATTAACCATTATTAAGTAATTCTAGGGTTAAATAATGATGCTCTTCAAATCAGTGTGATAGTTTAGGCAAAGATATTTCTCATTCAAGATTCTTTTGAAAACTTTAGGAGAAACTCACCATTTCAATGTATTCAAAGAAACACCATAGAAAAACAAGAGCAATATTAACATGAGTAATACCTTTGTGAAACGTTTACATAAGTAATGAATAACTAGGTAAAGAAAATATTCAAAACTTCATCCTTATCATCAATCACGATATAATCCATATACTTTGAAAAAGTTCATAATATGAGGCATAAATGTGAATTTTGAAAACATGTTCTTGTAGTTAAATGGAATCCCATAATTTACATACCAAAAAGAGTTCAGAAGAATATAAATTCAAATAATCTCCAAAAAAAGGACAAACTTTAATTTGGGAAGTAGCCTTCAAAATTATTTACATAAATAATGAATGATTTGGTAACGAAAAAACATTCAAAACCCCAACATTTTCGTTAATCATAAAACAATCCATATACTTAGCGAAATATCATAATTCTTGGCATAATTGGGAAATTCGGGAAAATGCTCTTGAAATATATTGGAACCCATAATTTATACACAACTGCAAGTTTGGAAGTTCATAGTTTTAAACCCCATAGAATTTAGGTTATTCTATATACCTTTTGATGGAGGGAATTTGAAGAAGAACCTTAAGCTTGAAACCTACGAGCTTTGATATTGGGAAATTCTTCTTCAAGTTTTGAGGAGGAATAGAATAAGGAATTTGGGAGATTTCTACTAGTTTAGACGATTTTAGGATCATAAAATGGGTTAGGGGAGTTACATAATGTAAAAGGACCAGTTTTTCCTTGATTTAATAAAAGACAAATATATTTTTACGTTAAGTAGGGGGCATTGCATGACTTATCGTGCAGCCCCAATTGCGCCCTGCAATTCCAATCACACGGCAATAGTTGTGCCTCACTTGGCCATCACGCACTTTGGATAGTGTCTCACTAAATTGCCCATAACATTTTACTTTGAAATCAGATTGATGAACGGATAACTGTATTAGAAGGAAGACTCAAATACCTTTTATTTGGTAGGTAGTAGACCACCTATTTCATTATATTCTAGGAGAAGTGGTTGTTGGAAGTTGATCCAAGAAAGAACATCTACTAAAACTCAATCGGTAGGAGAGTTCTCAATTCAACTTTGAGTTAGGAGATTTTTATGGATTTAATCCATCTCCAAAGATATTTTCACACTAAAGAATTGATCTTCACACTTATATCTAGATACAAAACATTGATTTTTGGTCTATATACGTATGAAGGATGGTTTAAATTTTATCTCAAAAATATAGGGTGTTATAGCCATGTTGTAGATCAGTTAGAGTTTCTATAACAGTGACAGTGATCATTCACCCATAGCTCCTTCCATTTTAACTTGCATAGTTGCTCTGTTATGGATGTCCATACTCCTTATCTAGTTTTCTTGTACTATTTTATGCTAGGTTATGGGAAATTACTTGTTATTTTCCGCATTAAACTCATTTATTTAGATGTATTAGACTAGTGGTGGAATAAATTTATTGGATAATTGTATTTGAAATTCTAGATTTGTCATTTACATAACAAATATAAATTGATCAATTTAATATTATAGTAACTTCTACATTTTTGAATGGTGGGCTATTTAAGTTTCTCCTATCTAGGGTAGGTATAGGTAGGTGTCCGACACGATCCGACTTGATAAGATCTTTTTGCCTTCATGTGCTAGCGTATTTGTTTTGCTCCAAGCAATTGAAAAGTTGGTAGAAAATTTTGAAGTCCGCTCTTATTTTGACATAGATTTGACTAAAACATATAAGGAAAAAGATGATAGTTTTCTACTTTGATAACAAACACAAGAAAACAAAAATAAAAATATTTAAATGAAAGAGAAGACAATGGATGTTTCTTTTTCAAAAAATGAAGAAAATAAAAAACTTATTTGAGTGTCATAACTGGCTTCAATGATTATGACATACATTTCGAATTAAGTATCCCGATATTTCCATCCAAGCTATTTGTCACTTGTTGCCGACTCATTCATTTTGAAATTGAGTTTCTTTGTTTAAGCCCATTGCATTTATATCATCGACCTTATTCGACTAGTGACTCCTAGAATGGTTTTGGCTAATGCCCTTTTATCACTTTCAGTTCTCTCGACTCATTATTGCCTTATGGTACCTATGAGGATTTTCACCAATAATACTCTCTCATTCATTTTTCTCAACTTACCCTAGACTTATGGTACCCAAAATGCAACATCATATATCTATCGCACGCTTAGCTTTGACATTTTGAAAGATTGATTTGAAGGTTTTTCTTTAATGGTAAGTGGCTTTTGGATAAGATTAGTAAGAAAAGACATATGAGGCTCAAAAGATAGTTGAAATGTGGTGGTATTTACAACTTTTTGGAATTGACTCAATCTACGAAAATAAGCTTTTCTCCAATTTCTTTAAAACAGGGTGATTTGGATTTTTTACTTGGTTGGACTGAGGTAAGCTACCTGCGTATCTTTTCATAGTAAGAATCAGGTCAAATAGTTCAAGTAGCTTGTTCTTTTGTTTGGTTTTGGTTTCATTTTTTTAACTCTAAATTTGACTCTTTTTTTCTTTTTCTTTGACCTTTTTTGTTTTTGAATTTTTCTGACTCTATTTTTTTTCTTAACACTTGTCTCATTTTTGGATTTTTTCTGACTCTATTCCTTCCTTTTTTAATAATTTTTTCTTTTTTATTTTGTGACTTCTCAGACTCTATTTTAATTTCAAAAGAGGGATACAAAAAAAGTAGAATTAAATCTTAGAAAGGGTAAATAAAGGATGACACAATATTTAGATATAAGAATAAAATGCTTTCATCATATTAATCCTTAAAAATGCAAGTACATAACATGCAATATGAGAGTGGAAAATGAATATTATACATAAATCATTTTAGAATAATGACATTGATTGAGAAGATGTGTAAATTGTTCCATGCTTGTCTAACAAACAACTCCACTTATGTTGTACATCTCTTAAAACTAATGACGGATGCCTTATTGGAGATAATTTTCCTTTTACCTCTTGACAGAGAAGACGATCCATCCTATGATTGATCTAATTCAAAGTGCTTGAGATGCACCTTCTCATTGATGACAAATTCAAAGTGATTGCCTCAATCCATTCAAATGAGGCTTTAACTCGGTCACTAAATATCTCAATACTTTACTTATTTCCTTATATGCTTTTTTTTTCTAATTTTAAATTCTTGGTTCAATGTTTAATGATTGGATTGGATTTTAAGATCTGACTGAAAAATTAGCAAACATGTCTTATAACTAGAATCAAAATAGAAAGAACTGTGTAAAGAAAAGAAAAGAAGATCAAAGAAACAATATATATTAAAATAAAAAGTGAAAAAGAGACAATGTATTTTGTTGAAAGAAAAAATAGAAATATGTAAATACAAACACAAAAAAAAAACAAAATAAGATAGATCCCGAACTACAACCCTGGAATAATTTGAATAACAAAGAGGAAATCAAAATAGACTATCAAAATTTCTTATTGATGGGGAGAGCAATGTCTTCTCAATTACTGATATTAACATATTAGCCATTGATTTGCATGTATGAATGAATACAACTTTCATCACTATCAAATATATTTCCCTTAACAAATAAGTTTTGGGTCCCCATGACTAACTCATTACATCCCACAAATTGTGCATTGTCGTATGTTGGTGAAAAACTATGTATGATGCTTGTAGTGGGAAGGTCTTGCAGTACAGTTAATTTTTCTTTAATCAACCTTTCTATTTCTCTTTTCAAAGTGCGACAGTCTTTAAAGTATGACAATCTTCAGTACTATAGCTTTGAATATTAGAATGATACGAACATCATATAGAAGGATCAAAATTTCTTAAATATGGGTTAAGATCACACCCGAGGAGAGTGATCATATCCTAATATCTTAATTTTTAGAACAAACTAGTATAAAATTCCCTAATTAATATGAAACAATCTCTTGGCATTTTCTTTCTTTCATATTCTTCCTTGGGTTTAAATTTAGATTTGGGAGTACCTTGGTCAGTTTGTTGAGGTGGGGGATGATTTTAAGGGATTGATGCACGCCATTGTTGATAAAAAAATGATTGGTCATGTGTCTGTGCATTGTACAAAGGATATTGAGGAGGACGAATGAAATATTTTGGATTTTGGGGGCAGTAACCTTATTGTGGGTGAGTATATGGATACTGTGCATGAGCTCGGTGTTAAGGCTAGCAGTATTAGTGAGTTCAATTGCTCAAGTTCTATCAGGAACTAGGTATAACAATAGCTATATATTTCTTTTTTTTCTTCCCTGAATCCCTCAATTGATTGCAATATCATCTCAAGTATGCCAAAAGATTCGATGCCCTTCATACTTCTCAAATTTTAATATTTAAAACCAGGAGGGATACTAACTCATTAAAACATGCCTTAGCTATTATATGAAATACTTTCATAACTCAAAAGTCCCAATAAACTTTCCTTAGCTTATTTTAAACTCTTTATTTTCTAGCTATTTCATCTTGTTCTTCTATCATGCTAGGCTTTTTGGTAAAAAAAAAAATCTCGATGGTTTGATTAACTTAAATATGGGCTCAAGAGTATAGTGGTAATCATCAAAAGTATTGAACACCGGCTTACTAGAAAATTAGGAAAGCACAACCATTGAATTAATAACAAAAGTAGGAACCTCGGTTGGAGGTGGAGATACAAAAGCAGGAATAGTATATGGCACGGAGAATGTGGTAGTTCTATGTTAAGAAGTTGGGAAATGGGTATTAGAAGTGTTGGGATGGTATTTGACTCAGAGTGAATCGTAGTGCATGTTGTGGCTGTTAAAAGAAATAGAAAATTATGTTTGCGACATTGGTGGTAAAGTAAAGGGATTTTTGGGATAATTAGTGGGAAATAGAGGAGGAGGAAACCCACTTAGCCCAAACAGGTGAGTTTCCTTCAATTGTTGCCTTAGTTTCAAAATATCCTCTTGAAGTCTTGACCCATCTTCTCCGAAACTCTTTGTTGGGTCAATTAGAGTGATATTTGTCTCTTTGTTGGACATAGTTACATTTTCTTTAGGCTTGGTGAAATAAGGATGATATGCCAGGATGCCACAAGCCAATCACCTTAAACTATCTAATATACAGATAATAAATGTGTTAAGAGTTCAATATTTTTCAAAATATCTTTTTTCTTATTTTTTAAATAAAGATCACCGTATGCTATAAGAGTTACCTATGTATCTCACCATTGAGAGAGGAAAATCAAGTATGCGTAGTTTGTGAAGTTCTAACATAAGATCACCAATCAAATACTTTTGTTTTGTAAAAAATTAAAGGAAAAGAAATTAATAAGTCACAAAAGACGAAATTTTTTTTTTACTTTATATTAAAGAAATTTATGAAAAATATTTTTGGATATTTGACTTTGAATTTTATATGAAAATGAAACCTAAAATTACCAAAGAAAAATATTTTTATACTTTTATTTGAAGAATCACCTAAAACAATTAATCTAAAAGAAGAGTAAAGAAGGTCTTTTTTCCCTTTTTCTTTGGATAAGGAAATAATAATATTTTTCTGATAAAGACTAAACAATTTTTTTGAATAATGATAAAAAATCATTTTTTTGACCTTTAGAATAAAAATCACCGAACTCGAGAAGAGTTGTCTAGACATCTCACTTTGAAAAAGGAGAATCAGGTGTGTGTAATTCATCCAGATTGGACAAAAAGTTTTTGAAGATTAGAATCTATTAAAAGCTGAAAACTTTTTTTTTCTTTCTGTTTTTGACTTTGTAAAAAAGGTATTGAAAGTAAATATTTTAGGCTTTCTTTTCATGAATTGTACAAAAGAAACTATAAACAGAACAAACTCTGTGATTTTTGTTAAGAAAATATAAAATCTCCTTTTTCTTTGTAGAAAAATAAGCCCGAACAAATTTGAAGTTTACGAAAAACAGGCATAAAATTAGAATAATGCCCCTCTCTTTTCTATTTCGCTAGGTACGCTAATATTAGGCAACAATCCAGTAGGCCTTCTGTACAGTATTATAAATAGCTACCAAAAATGGGTTTAATTGCGGGATTTATTGTGGGGTTATTTTAACCCTTACAAAATTATATTAAATGTTAGGGTTAACAATATTTCGCTAAAAATTACTCCCTCCGTTTAAAAAAGAATGATCTACTTTTCTTTTTAATACGTTTAAAAAAGAATGACTCCTTTTATTTTTTAATAATTTTTTAATTTTAACTTTCCACATGATGGAAAAAGCTCACCTTCTCTCTCTCCAACGGTCACTTTAACATTTAACGCTCACCTTCACGCTCTACCCCGACTGACCGGCAGCTTCTAACGCCG
>NW_025891637.1:40911-64351 GCF_002878395.1 Capsicum annuum
TGGTTCCATCGCTCCGGTCGCCGATGGAACCACGATTCCCGCCGACTCGACGATGGCAACAGTGAGGGGTTTCACCTGCGTCAAAATAGGTAGGTCAAACAGGTGGTTTGGGTCAGAAGACGTCCAGATCCCGGCAAGATTGCAGAAAACTCTCCGGCATTCTCCAGCGACACTATAGAAACGTACCAGCTGTTCTTTTACCAGCGACCTTACTCCTACAATGATTTTTGACATCAAATTGATGAAACCAGCAGCTAGCAGGCGTACCGGTGACATCTACACTTTTAGGCATTTAGCCACTTCAGTTAGTTTTTGATTTCCTGTATATTATTTTGTTGTCGTGTCCCTGTCTCTTGTTACGACTTCTGTTTTACTTCTTTGTACCCTTCCTATTGCTTGTGTGGGTAGTAGTATCTGGCTGCTTTGTTTGGAGATTGTTGTTGAGTTGTGTTCCGGATTAGTACATCGCTTGACTTAGTATTAATTTGTGGGGTAGACTTTTTTCGCGATTATTCCATCTACTTTACTTGTACCTTCCTTTTCCTGTTGTTGCTTTATTACTGTCACCTCTTATGTTGCTTCATATTATTTATCGTACTATCTCCTATATCTTGACTTGCGTGTCTGCTGTAGTATATTCGTGACTTGCACCGCCCCTTATTATTTATTTGGTTGTCCTTGGTGCCAGGCCATTAGTGTGCTCTATTTTTCTTACTGTTAGTTTTGTCCTTACCTTGGTTTTGTTTTTTCTCCCTATTTGAGTTTAGTTTTGTTTCTTGATTATTTCTTCTAATTTGTGTAAGCCTTGTATTTCCTGCTGCTGCTTTGTTACTACCATTATTTATATTTTCTTATATTTTCTTATAGTAGTGGCGGTGGGCGTTGATGGCTGAATAGGGTCATGTCTGAGGGGGTTGGGATGGGGGGCTGTTGTGGAGGCGGGGGAAGAGGAAAGGGCGGGGGTAGGAGGGAGGCCAAGGTTTGGCCTCAGGGGCAGTAGAGAAAGATGTGTGGATAAAGATGGTAGGCTGAGGGTTGGGTCTTGGAATATAGGGAATCTTCAGGGTAAGTCCATAGAGCTTGTGAAGATTCTTAGAAAGAGGAGGATTAATATTGCGTGTGTTCAAGAGACTAAGTGGGTAGGGTCTAAAGCTAGGGATGTGAATGGTTACAAGCTTTGGTACTCTGGGAGCGAGAGGCGTAGGAATGGAGTTGGTATCTTAGTAGATGAAGAGCTTAGAGGTCAGGTAGTAGAGGTAAAGAGGATAAGCGATAGGTTGATGACTATTAAGTTGGTCATTGAGGGGTTTACCCTGAATGTGTGTAGTGCTTATGCGCCGCAAGTAGGCTTGGATGGGGAGGAGAAGATGCGGTTTTGGGAGGCTTTGGATGAGGTGGTGAGAGACGTGCCTAGCTCGGAGAAGATTGTTGTAGCAGGAGATTTCAATGGGCACATCGGAACGTTATCAGGAGGCTTTGGTGATGTGCATGGTGGTTTTGGTTTTGGGGAAAGAAATGAAGAGGGGGCTACTCTATTGGATTTTGCAAGGTCCTTTGGGCTGGTGGTGGTGAACTTGGGCTTTCCGAAGAAGGACGATCACCTGATCACCTTCCGAAGCGCGATAGGGTGTTGTGTAAAGATTGTAAGGTCATCCCGAGTGAGAATCTTTCGACCCAGCATAGGCTCTTGGTTATGGATTTGGGTATAAAGAAGGATAGAAAGAGAAGGGGTGAGGAGTATAGACCTAAAATTAAGTAAGGAGGCTCAACGCCAGTGAATGCGTGGAAGATAGGGGAGAAGTTGGCAGGAATAGGGGTGTGGAAGTGTAGGGGGACGTGGATAGTATGTGGGATAGGGTGGTTAGGTGTATCAGGGAGAATGCTAGTGAGGTGTTGCGTGTTTCTAGGGGCCGAGCAGGGCATCATCGGGGGGATTGGTGGTGGAATAAAGAGGTTAAGAAGAAAGTGGAGACTAAGAAAGGGGCATATGCTAAGTTGGTTGAGAGTAAGGACGAAGAAGAGAAGTGGGTAAACAGGAAAGAGTACAAGTTAGCTAGGAAGGAGGCTAAGTTAGCAGTTACGGCGGCTAAAACGACAGCTTTTGAGAGCTTGTATGCGGGGTTACAGAAGAAAGGAGGGAAAAAAAAGTTGTTTAGACTCGCTAAGGCTAGGGAGAGAAAGGGTCGTGACCTCGACCAGGTGAAGTGCATTAAGGGGGAGGACGGTACAGTGTTGGTGGAGGATGGCCACATTAAGAATAGATGGCAGTCGTATTTTCATAGGCTCTTGAATGATGAAGGGGATAGAGCTATTGTGTTAGAGGAGCTGGAGCACTCAGAGGAGTGTCGGGATTTTAGTTATTGTAGACGTTTTAAGGTAGAGGAGGTTAGAGAGACTATTCGCAGGATGCGGAGGGGTAGGGCGACGGGGCCTGATGAGATACCAGTGGATTTTTGAAAGTTTTCTGGCGAGGCTGGTTTAAGGTGGTTGACTGGATTGTTTAACGAAATTTTTAAGACGGCAAAAATGCCTGAGGCTTGGAGGTGGAGTACTATGAACCCTCTTTACAAGAACAAGGGTGACATTCAGAGTTGCAATAACTATAGGGGTATTAAGTTATTGAGTCACTCTATGAAGATTTGGGAGACAGTGGTCGAGGTGAGGCTGAGACAGATAGTGTCTATTTCGGAGAACCAGTTTGGATTTATTCCTGGCCGCTCAACGACGGAGGCAATTCACCTGGTACAGAGGCTGGTGGGACAGTATAGGGAAAGGAAGAAGGACCTGCAGATGGTGTTTATCAACTTGGAGAAGGCATACGACAAAGTCCCCAGAGAGGTGTTTTGGAGATGCTTGGAGGTGAGTGGAGTCCCGGTGGTATATATTAGAGTAATTAAGAACATGTATGATGGAGCTAAAACTCAGGTGAGGACGGCGGGAGGAGACTCAGAGCATTTCACTGTCTTGACAGAATTGCATCAGGGATCTACTCCTAGTCCCTTTTTGTTTGCTTTGGTGATGGATATGTTGACGCGACGTATTCAAGGAAAGGTGCCTTGGTGTATGCTTTTTGCAGATGATGTAGTTTTGATTGATGAGACGTGGGGGGGGGGGGTGTGTGAATGATAAATTAGAGGTGTGGAGACAAACTCTTGAGTCTAAAGGGTTCAGGTTGAGTAGGAGCAAGACAGAGTATTTGGAATGCAAGTTTAATGACGTGAGGCTAGAGAATGAGGTGGTAGTGAAGTTGGAATCACAGGTGGTATGTAAGAGGGATAGTTTCAAGTATCTCGGGTCCGTGATTCAGGGTAATGGTGAGATTGACGAGGATGTCTCGCACCGTATTGGGGCGGGATGGATGAAGTAGAAGCTCTCTTCGGGGGTGTTGGCTGATAAGAAAATGCAGCCTAAGCTTAAAGGCAAATTCTACAGGGTGGCAGTCCGTCTGGCCATGTTGTATAGAGCGGAGTGTTGGCCAGTTAAGAACTCCCACATTTAAAAAATGAAGGTGGCGAAAATGCGGATGTTGCGTTGGATGTGTGGGCTGACTAGGAGGGATAGAGTTCGAAATGAGACTATCAGGGATAAGGTTGGTATGACTCCAGTAGAGAATAAGATGCGGAAAGTCCGATTGAGATGGTTCGGACACGTGATGAGGAGGGGCATGGATGCCCCGGTTCGTAGGTGTGAGAGGATAGCTTTGGATGGTTTTAGGCGGGGTAGGGGTAGGCCGAAGAAGTACTGGAGAGAGGTGATTAGGCGGGACATGGAGCAGTTACAGCTCACTGAGGACATGACCCTAGATAGGAAGATCTGGAGGACGCGAATTAGGGCAGAAGACTAGGGTCAGTTTGGGTCGCTAGTGTAGGGAATTACTTGGTGGGGGTATTATTGTTGTTATGATACCTTATTTCATGCTTTATTACGAATCTGTTTACTTTTCTCTGTTTTTTATTACTTGTAGTGTCGTATTTATGTTATGCCATCTTGTTCCATGCTTTACTATGAATTTGTTTAATTTTTTGTATCTCAAGCCGGGGGTCTATCAGAAACATCCTTTCTATTTCTTTAGAGGTAGAGGTATGGACTGCGTACATCTTACCCTCTCCAGACCTCACTATGTGAAAATACACTGGGTTTGTTGTTGTTCCACATGATATGTTTAAGACCACAAAATTAAAAGACATTTTATTATATTTGACATATCTTTAATCTAATTTAAAATCACAAGATTTAAAAATATTTTTTATTTTTTTAAACTCCATCTCAAGTCAAACTAGTCATTCTTTGAAAAAAAACAGAGCGAGTACATATTTGCAAGGATTTAACCGCCTATCCATCCAAAAAAAGAAAAAGAAAAATAGCGCCAAATGAAAGAATATTTCCCCTCTTTATTTTCCCCAAAACATTTCCCTCTCATTTTTTTTCCAATTAGAGAGAGTGGGAGGTATTCTCCATCCATTGATTACAAGAGGTACGCCGGCCATTGATTACAGGAGGTACGCCGTCCACTGATAGAACTCCGGCAACACATTGATATGAGATACGTCGGCTTCTAGCTCCGAGGTAATTATGAAGATTTGGCTTCTCCACTTTTCGGTCAATCTCCGGTGCCGTTGTCCACGATGTTTGTCGGGATGCCTCGGTTAAGCTCACTATGAACGATGTCACTGCACCTTCTCGTTTTATGCTGTTCTCTTTTTGCTTTAACCTGAAAGGATGGTGCGAATAAGAATGCTATGTACTCTAGTTCTAGCATCTCAGGTTATTTTTGATTGAGTATGAATACCTGACCAAATATGTTCATGGGTTATGTTTTGTTCTATATTATGACGCTCTTTGGCTTCTCTATTGCTGATTTATCAATTGTGATGATTTGCTATAAAACAATTGTGATTTGCAGAATGAAGTCTGACCTAAAACCTTTCATGAAGCAGTGTGTTTGCTTTGTTTTGCTCTATATTAGGAAAATAATTGTTTGAACCAGTGGTTAGATTTGAGCCGAGGGTCTATTGGAAACAACCTCTCTACCTCACAAGGTAGGGGTAAGGTCTCGTGCACACTACCCTCTCGGTATCTTGTTGAGGGGTAAGGTCTGCAAAGAGCCTTGTCTTCTTCAAAGGTACTATTGGATCAGCTGTACTATGTCTTCGCTGGACATAGTACGTTTTAAACTGTAAGTGTTGTTATCCATATATATCATTCCAGTGATAAATTTGTTACATAAAAATGATCAACAACAATGAAACTATGCCTCAGTCCCAAGCTAGTTGGATCAACTGTATAGATCCTCGATATCCATTTCTCTCCACTTGAACCTATTTCATTATTCAATAGTTGAGGTGTTCCCGCGCCAGAAGTCCTCTACCTAGAAGTGACCATTAAAGAAGGAAAAAAGGAAAAAGTAATGAAGGCCGTTCTACAATTCATCCCATAGGATGGTGGAGGAGGAGAGGCAACTCGACAACTACGAGTAGTTAAGCCAATCACTTACTGATAGTGTACTTGCATCCTTAGTTTGAGGTATTAAATTTTAAGCAGTAGTATGGAAGTATTCTGCAATGAAACACACATTGTATCTTTCTTATTGATGTACTTTCTCACTTGCCTCAGAAAGGAAAAATGGAACTTTTTTCACAAATCGAAGCAAATAGCATGGCTTAACATATAAGATACCGAAGGGAAGGGAAGTTTATCACCAATTCAATAGTAGTGCTTCTGGCCTACACAATTTGTTTCCTGGTTGATTTCATTTTCCTCTTTCATGTGCTTCTTGTTTCTACGTAATGCTAGACTTTTTTCGTTGGCAGATTCTCGAATGACTCCATAAGTTGCCGGAGAACAAGGAGTGTGCAGATTGCAAAGCCAAGTATGTACATATATTTGAATTTGATAGTGTGGCATTCAGAACTTATTCTGCTGAGAGGATTGTTGACGTTAAACAGAAATCGCCTTTAGTATATGGACTTATTTGATAATCTTGCGATGACTGTAATTCTTTTTTTGTTTAAATTCAATGCAGAGGTCCTCGATGGGCAAGCGTGAATCTTAGGATCTTCGTATGCATGCAATGCTTTGGGATCCTCAGAAGTCTAGGTGTACACATATTGAAGGCAACTTATTGACTTTTCTACCCTCGTTATGTCTGAGATTTTGTAGATATATCTGAACTATGAGATGGTTCAACAATGCATGTTTTAATTTCTATGTTTTGTGACAATTGAAATGATCGTGGTCTACAATCGTGCAGTTTATAATAGTCCTTTCTTGTCAATTCTTGATTGACATAAGAACCATTTCAACTACTAAATATAAGGGAGAGTAGATACTAGTAGAGCATCACCTATTCATAGATCTGCACCTGCCTTTATACAGTTGGTTACAAAATTCTCTATTTTAGAAAGAGGAACTAAGGTAGTAGATCTTTTAGCTCCTAAAAGCTGTGGAGGAAAAATCGGACTACTCAGGGGAGCTGAAGCGGGTAAAACAGTACTGCTAAAGCTCACGGGGTGAATGTTGGGCGTAGTGGTCCAGTCCCCTTGTATATATATATTCATTCTTTTGATATCATAGTGTCCGGTCCAGTTTGCATGCACCTCGATTACTGTTATTGGGTATCTACTACTTCCCACCAGTGCAAACATCAGTTAACTATCCGTCAAGACTTAGACAAATGTGAAGAAATCTCCAATTATTTTTTGGAAATTGAACATGAGACCTCTTGCTTCTCAACCCACTTTATCAACCACTAGGCCACGCCCTTTGTTGTGCTTTGAACTAATAAATATTATGTGAAAAGTATACTTATCCTTTTTTCAGCAGACAGCCCCCTACTGAAATCATTGGATCACCAAGATGGAGATGGATATACATCTACTTATTCAACTTAGTTATGACTTTACGATCAGCACTGTGATTTCTTTCTACCAATTACCATGCATACATGAATGTACTTTATCTTCCCACCTGAATTTTATCTCAAGTGGAAGGAGTGAAAGTTATTAACGTACTGTACTTGAAGATCGCTCTAAATTTACTTGCCTCGATGGATGAAGTTAATGGCTCAATGAGGGCAGTAAATCGAGTAGGTCAAGCTTTGCATTTTATGCTGTTTGTTCTACTTGCCTCATAATTTTGGGATCTTGAGTAGAGATCAAGCCAAGATTGGTTCTCTGTTTCTCGGTCCCCGATAATTGTTAGTTATTACTCCCTCCTTTTCAATGTGTTTGTCTTACTTTCCTCTATCTCTTTCCTTTTTTGGCAACTCTTTAATTCTAACTTTCCACATGGCATGTTTAACACCACAAGATTAAGGCATTTTGGTACATTTTGCATATCTTTAATTTTTATCCATCAGATTCAAAACTCTTCTTTACTTTATTAAACACTGTGTCAAGTCAAAACCAGTCAAACAAATTAAAACGGAGGGAGTAATTTGTTTCTGGTTATAAACCTTAGGTATAAGTACCAAATAATCATATGCATTCCATCTTCTTATTCCTCCTCCTTAGCCACAACTTACTGGTGTAGGAGTTTCACCGCTCTCTACTAAGTCCTAGCCTCTCCTCTTTGCTCAACTGCGTGTCAGCATCTAATCTTAGCATGCCTTCATGTTTGTCTCCAACACATACTTTTCGGCCTAGCAAGATAACTTCGGAAGTGCTTGCTTATGACAGATCAATTATGAGTACTGTTGTTGAATATGATTGTTCCATTATCTGTTGTTTGTGTATTTTGCAGGTTCGATCAGCTGCACTAGATACATGGCTCCCGGAACAAGTTGCATTTAGTTAATGTTAGGTTTTTCTCCTCAAATTGTTACACTTTTTATGTTGATGTGATAAATAAGTTGACTCAACTGTTGATCCAATAAATAGCCTAATTGTGTGTTATCCCTTTTTTGTTGCCGGTATGGCAATGGGAAATGAGAAGACAAATAGTTATTGGGAAGCCGAGCTTCCTCCAAATTCTGATAGAGTTGGTATTAAGAATTTCATCCATGCAAAGTATGCCCCGTACTAGTTCCTGGCTTAAGCAATCCTTTCGATCTAGTATGTTGCAACTTCATCGGCAGTATCTGTATTTCGTTTAGGTATGAGGATAAGAGGTGTATCCCTAAGGATGAGAAGGAGATTCAAGAATGGAGGGCCGCGGGGCGACAACGACATTGTGACTGAAGTAGGCATGGGCATGCTCGTAACTCCAGTGGTTCATCCGATGAGAGGGTGAGTATACAATGCCCTAGCACAAAGAAAGCAATGTCTGCTGCTAGATTCAATATACCTCTGCCACCAAGAGGGCTGGAATAAGTATGTCAAACTTATATTCACCATTCTGGTACTTTTATATCTGTTACAAACTTTGAATCTAATAGTTCAACTCATGAAAAGGTATCTCCAGGTGCGGGTGCACTTCCTCACCAGACAAGTTAGACGACACAACCGATTGCAGTTGCTGAATCTGTAAAGCAGGTTGCAGAAGTTGTTAATCCTCATAGAGTTGATATTGTTACTGATCTTTTCGACATGTTGTCGGTGGATTCTCCAAATGAAAATGGCGCAAGTGCTACTTCTGTAGATGATAATTCGTGGACAGCTTTTCAATAACTTTCCTATATTTTTTCTTTAGCTCTTTTATTCTAATCAAACCTTGTAACTTCTCAGCTGTTGAAGAAGAACCAGCAGCAAAAAATGGTGTTGCGCAAGCTGATCATCGAAAATGCCAATCCGCCTCTGCAATTGACGATTTATTCAAGGATTCATCAACACTGTCGTCATCTGTTTCAACTTCCTCCTTGTCCGATAAGCCTCCGAAAGATGTCAAAAATGATATCATGAACCTTTTCGACAAGGTATTATATGTAATTTTTGACATAGTACCTTAAGATGTCATCAAGAGAATCACTGCTATGAGGAATTTTATGTTCCCCAGAGAATGCCATCTAATGACAAATGGATCCATTAATGAGTCTTTTGAGGTATTATTTTTCCTACGTGTGGATTCAGAGGTCTACCAGAAATTACGCCTTTACAGTCCGTGAACGCAGAAGTTTATGAGTCCTAGTATACCTTATCTTTTCCTATGTGCGACAATGTGGTATCAACAATCACGTTTGCTGACAGACTGATGTTTTAAGGTTCCTTCCATAAATTATTGTCATTGTTATATCTAAACCATGACTTCTGCTATTGTCCCATATATTGTTGAAGATTTATATGAAAACATACCAAAGTGTCATTGGTGATTGCTCAGCTCGTAGAGTCGTGGATTCGCTGTATTGTTTGATTATAATGTCATTTTACCAAAGTGTCATTTGTCAATTATAATGTTTAACTAGTAAGGTGTGTTAATGATAATATGAATTGAACAAATTTTGGATTGTAGGTTATGCCTAAAGGAACAATCAAATTTGAGCTAAAATTAGAATCTATAATTAGTTATTGAAAATTGATGGGCCCCATTAAATTTAAAAAAAAAAAAGAATAATTGCGGAGGTTTTAAACCCCTGCAATTCTTGAATAAAAATTTATTGTAAAAAGAAGAGAAAGTATCCAATTGTCCCTTTGAACTATATCCAAAAAGGTTATGACAAACCTCAACTTAAAGGAGGTCTTATTACCCTTGAACTAATTAAAAGTGTAATTTTGACACTCTTAATGCCTACGTGGTGCCTACATGGCACATACGTGGCACTCACGTTTGCCTACGTGGACACTTCAGTGTATTGTGCCATGTATGTATCACGTAGGCACTAAGGGTATCAAAATTATACTTTTAATTAGTTCAGGGGTAATAGAATCCCCTTTAAGTTGAGGTGTGTCATACCTTTTTTGGGTATAGTTCAGGGGGTAATTGGGTATTATCTCTAAAAAGAATTAAATTTGAAGAAACAGGGGTTGACCGCCGCAAATTAACAACAACAACAACAACAACAAACCCAGTGTATTCCCACTTAGTGGGGTCTGGGGGGGGTAAGATGTACGCAGTCCATACCTCTACCTCTGATGAAGTAGAAAGGCTGTTTCCGAAAGACCCCCGGCTCAAGTCACGAGATATCACACAAACACATAGTACAGCACAGAAGCAGATGACATAACATAGATACGGCACCCATAAGGAATATAAAACAGAGTAAAGCAGGAATGCAGGAATATACAGCGGAGGAAAGCACACATATTCGTAATAAACATGGAACACGGAACACGGAACATTGAATACGGAATCATAACAGGAATACACCCCCACCAATTTATTCCCTACACTAGCGACCCGAACTGGCCCTAATCCTCTGCCGTAATTCGCATCTTCCATACCTTCCTATCTAGGGTCATGTCCTCGGTGAGCTGTCAAATTAAGGCAGTAAAAAAAAACTGCTGCAAATTGATTGTGACGGCTCGTATTGTAGTGGGTTTTGGAAACCACCGGAATCTAAATTTGCGGGGGTTTTACTGTAAAATTAACCCCCGCAATTTGACCCATTTTTTGTAGTGGCACAAGTTGGTCTTTAATAGGCTACTTGTCTTAGATAGACCCGACCCGTATGTCGAGTCCCGCTAAGTCAAATGCACATGATGCAGATAATGTGAAGATTAATAGGGATAGCTACATATGGAATTCAGTTCTACTAGATGTAACTTGATAGAGAGGTGTCTAAACTGGCTTACTCGAGTGAACACCTCGAGTCAGGGAGGGGTAACTTGTTTGGTAGCAGTGCTATTCGTCTTCGTTGCTGATCCAATCTTGCTTAATATGTGTGACTAATAATCCTTCACCAAGTGCCAAGACACTTTTGACTTTATCTCAAAATAAAAGTAGGATGCCAAACTGCATTCCTTCTACCCTATATTTCAAAGACCTAGAAGGAGTGCACAAGAGAAGACAGTTTATGATATAGTTCAACAATATCAAAGCGATAAATGAGCAACAAATAACATATTCGACCCCAAAACATAACATATCCAAAATAATGAAAGCATGTAAAATTTAATATCATAAAACTCGAATTTTGGTTGTCCCCAGCAGAGTTACCAAAGATGTTGCACCCTTTTTTTGGGTCGAAATGCAAGGTTCGAACAAGTTTTTTTTCAATTTTAGTGACAATAATGAATAGATATTAATTTTATTGAATAGAGCGCCACTTGAAATTGAGTTACGGTGTTCCAAATCATCTTTTTGAATCTCTAATCAAAAAAAAAATTACCCTTTATTTTTTATCTGCAAAAACAAAAGATCGGATAAGGAATTTTGTTGATAAATAAAAAGGTATGAAGCATTCCTTGAGTCTCGTGGTTCTAATACGACCACTTTTACCAACTTATACTCATCTTTTGACTATTTTTGGTAAGTTGTGTTACGGGCCATTGATTTTCTCATTTTTAATTTTGAACTTTATGTCTCGACCTAGATGCATAACTGCATTCTAAGTGTTGACATACATTCAGTTTTCAGACATAACTGCGCTCTTCTCTCAAACGCATCATACTTATGAGGTTTTATCTATGTGTCTTCTTAATTATTGAGACAATCTTTATCAAGGTGCGTGACTTCATCCTCAAATTTCTTTATTTGTTATTACGCGTATCAAGAAAGATACGTAACCGCATTCTCAATCAAAATTAGATTTTTATCGTGACTAAAGCTCATCTAGCATTAAAGGTATTTGTTCGTCTCTTGCAAATTTGAGACCATTTTTTTTTAATCCATTATTCTATCTTTTCACTCCTTTTTATTCAAATTTACAACAAGTCTTGAATTAATTTGTAACTCGCCTCACTTCCTTACGAATTGATTTTTCCTCTCTTTTCTTTTCTCAATTATAACAGGTCTCGAACAAAATCGCAATCTATCTCCCCCAATCCTCACATTAAATTAATGACTCGAGCCTTAAACAAATATATTAACCCAAATTCACATATCCAAATCAGATTTTTTTCAAAGACAACCACAACCCAATGACGACGTTCAAAATTATAAGAGGTATCTCATACCAAACGACAAGACAAAAATGTCAAATATTGTAATTAAAAGATATCACAGGAATAACCAAAACAGAATAGAAGGAAAGAGCAATGTACTATATTCGCCAATTATGCCTTAAGACCTCCACGTTAATTCATCTCAGTCTACCAAATATTTGAATATAACCATTATTTTACAATCAAATAATAATTACTAGAGTTCTGGATATGCTTTGAATCCATTTTTTTTTTGTTTTTTTGCCATTATCTAATAAATCCAACAACTCATATTTATCAAAATAAAGCATCATGAACGTCACTTCACTCTTAAGTTTATGTTTAAAAGTGGATTAATTGCTAGGAAAAATAAAGAAATCATGACAATATCATTCTAGAACTAAAAACCTTACAGTGAATATTAATAATTAAACTTGAATCTCTGTAAATCTATCATTTAAACATCAAATAATGTATATCTAGTGAGTAAACTAAGATGTAATAAAATGTACCTTTATAGCCAAAATTCCTTCAATTAACTCAATTCGGTGGAAAACAAAGGGTAATTCGCAACTTTACACCAACAATAAGACCACCGACCGAAGCTCGATCGTCTGGATCACTTCTAACTCGACAACAATTGAGAGTAAGCTTACAGAGATTAAAAGATGAATTTCATGGTGTTTTCGAGTGGTTTGTGATGTTTTTGTGTGAGCTGGTTTTTGGAGCTCTTTCCTATTATTCTTTCTTTCTTAGCTCCAAGGGTTTTGGAAGAAGGAAAAAGGGGTCTCACAACTGCTTCTTCACGATTCTTCCAACTGATTTCTTAATGATTGGATCCCTTCCTTCCCTTAGTTTCTTAAAGGTTTCTAATTATAGAGTCTACTAGGTTTAGGGTTTGGTATTTATTTTTAGCTAGTCTTTGAATTTTGGATGAGATTAACAAAAACTTAGGAAGAAAGAATAAAATATTCTCCACTCCGATGGAATACGCTATGAATAGAGAGATTGGGATAGAATGTAATGTGTGACAACACCCTATTGGGTTTGACTTTTTTTTGTTAAATTTTCTTTTTTCTCGACTTCATAGGAATACACTAAATTTTTTTGTTGTTGTTGTTTCTTTTTCCTCGAAAATATTAAAACAAAAGTAATGTATTTAAAAACATGACTATTTTTGTGGTTTTAATTTTTTATTTTATAAAGGTTTTTGTGGTTTTAATTTTATCAAATAAAATCTACTAAAAACGAAATAAAAGCTAAAATAAAAGAACAAAAACAACATATCCTATGTATTTCCACAAAATAGGAAAATAATAGCTAAAATAAATATTTTGATAGTTAAAATAGGTTAACGTTTGAGGAGAGTCAAAAATCACGTGTCTACAATATATATGCACTAATATATACATAAAATTTGTGTAGTGTATTCAACATTAGTTTGATGTATGCATGATCAATTTCATACGGTGCATCCGGATACATGTATCCACTACCAAAGATACATGTATCTTGAGTCTAATATGCACCAATGCATTCATTAAATAAGCCACTATCCACTTTATCTGTGCATAAATACATAGAAGAAGAAGAGGAAGCATAAATATAGAGAGTATTAATATGTGGTGTATTCATGCGTGCTTATACCTACCATTATTAGCCCCACTATAAAGGAAGTAACAAAATAATATGCAAATTGTACAATATCAGGTGACCAAATTCCTAGATCTAAGAAGCTACGAGCTTTAGAACTACACATAACGGCATAACGCAAATCAAAATCATAGCAGCTTTACAGTACTCTATGTTGATGTCACGACCTAAATTCATAGTGGGTGGAATCTACACTAACCCTCCGGTGGGAGAACCAACTAACCCAATAGCCTTTCAACATTTGGTCAAAAATTAGGCAACTAAACCAATGTCATTGAATAAAAACCAATATTCAATATCTCAACGAAAGTAACAAAATAAATAGTGTGGAAAAACCATCCCCTTGGACCTGAAAGTCATTGTACCAAAACTCTATAAATGTCAAAAAGTGGGGATAAAACCCAAAATCAAAGTAATGTCTAAGTCTGAAATAGATGGACCAAAAAATAATAGAAGAACCCATGGTAATCCGGAAGAGAAAACTTACACTTGAGTTAAAAAATGGTCTAAATCATAGCTAAGGTCTCAAAACTGCCGTCGAAATATGATCTACAGTCAATAAAAATAAGTGCATGTGTGGTATCAATACACAAGAAACAATAGTGAACTGGTATGATCACCGGTTAATCCAAATGGGAAATATGAACACATAATCATAACGTTGTATGCCCAGACAACCACGAACACCTATCATGCAACCTTACCTCAAGTTCATAACACATAACCTTATTCATAGCATCATGAAATTTAGTCAGTATGAGTCAACATGGATAATAAAACAAGTCAAGTTAAGTTCACTAACAAGACTCCAAGTCAACCATCATGACTCAATATCTAAATCAATCATGTCTCATTTAAGCAAGTAAACAGACAACATAGAGATATGTCACAACCTGTAATTAGCTCAGACCACTTAAGGATCTATGAAAACAACAAAATGACAATTAATATGCATCCCAATTTACATAAGAATCTACCCACAATAATAAATCACATAGACTGATTTACTCAAGGAAGCAACATAATAAATGACAACACATAATCCTTAGTTCACCCAAGGAACCATCACATTCACCTGTATCTTATATATACATGCTGAGGGTTTTGTTATTTTCCACTAGCCATGATCTACAGGGGATGAGCTATAACGCCCCGGGTTTTTGGTCCTTGAAAAATTTCTAAAATTTTATCCTCACTATCCTGACTACGAATCCCCTAAAGAGTCATAGGAAGTCGTGATGGGTCATAGGGACTCAGTCGTGACTTAATCAGAACAAGTGACTTAGTAATCTGCTTTGAGTACGAGTGGCTCTCAACTAGTCGCCAAGACTTTTTACGGGTCGTAAGGACCAAGTCGTACGGTATCCAGAAAGTTTGGCCCAAGATATTATCTTCATTACGACTTGAGGCCACGAGTCGTAAAGAATCATGAAGAGTCATTATGTCCAAATCGTAGGGTATCCAGTGTGTCATCCCAAAGTATTGTTGTCTTGAGTATGAAGAGTGGTTACGAGTCGGTGGTATGAATCGTAGCCAGACTAGTATAAGGACATGGCGGTTCTATCTTGACTATGAATCCTTGTGATAAGTCGTAATGTATCTATACGAGGTGTATAGGGAC
Organism: Capsicum annuum; assembly: GCF_002878395.1. Classification (NCBI taxonomy): domain Eukaryota; kingdom Viridiplantae; phylum Streptophyta; class Magnoliopsida; order Solanales; family Solanaceae; genus Capsicum; species Capsicum annuum. The sequence goes on from NW_025891637.1 coordinate 56,140, forward strand.
CCGTAGACACTTGCGATAATTTTCAGTCTTTTCATTAAGGGTACTTTGGACATTTTCCCTCTATCTCAATTGTAACTCATGACCTAAAACCCTATTAGGGACCCCATTAGCATTGTTAACTCACTAAAACACTTTCAAAATCTCTCTTAAATTCTCTCGAGCAACCATACTTAGGGTTTTCAAAAAGTAGGTCAAGTAGAGCTACAAGGTTTGAATTCTCTCCGTAATCCTAGATATTTCAGGCATGCTACTTTTACCTCATTGTTAATTTGTTAAAATAATATGTTTTAAAGTATTGTTCATGAAATATTTATGTTGATTTTAAAAACATGGGTTGAGGGTTTTTGTATAACTATTGTTTATGTGATGTTTCATGGTTGTTTTGCGTGGGTTAAGTTTAAATGATGGTTTTAAAGTCAAATTTGATACATGGGAATGGTGAATGAATGAGGGGTTGTGATTTTTCAAACTTGTGACTTTTGAAGTGGTTATGAGCTCAACCCCATATTGTGAAATGGATTTTTAATTTTAAGAAATATAGGAATTTGTAAAATTAAACCAAAGGGGTTGTGAATTCCTCCAAGTGAAGATAATAAGTGTGACATGTTGATGCTACCATACATGTGTAGCTAGTATGATGATACCAAAAATGTATGCCTTAATATGTAATGTGGTTCAATGAATAGAAATATGTGATACTTATTTTAATTGGGCTTTATTAAGGGTTGTGCAGTTGAGTCGTGAAAGTAAAGGTCCTGAAGGACCAATACTAAAAATTGTGGTTGCCGATGCGGGGGTCTATATGACCAGGAGGTTCAAGTCCTCCTTATTATTATTATCATCATATGATTGGGAGGTTCGAGTCCTCCCAATCTTATTACATGATTCGGTGCTCATGTCACTTTAATATATAGTGAGGTTCGAGTCCCCTATAGTGCATATGTATACCTTCTGGTTCATGCAGCCACACGCACTAGGGCCCTACAAGCTGGGGAAGAGTTGGGCCCATATAGACCGTGAGTGCCTTCGTATTTTATGACAGTTGAGCTACATAATTCAGGCTAAAGTTTTAAAGTGCATGTTAATCCTTGTTCCCTATCCCGATATGTGATAAATATATATATGTATATGTATTTGTTTATGTGCATTGGTTTTGAATGATTTTGAAGTGTTGACCATGATATTATGTCATCCTTACCCCTGATTTACATGCTAGTGTTCACCCTACTAACCATCTTCAGATAGTGTATCCCCATGCGCTGCAGGTACCGGAGCTACTTCTACTTTTTTTGCGCAGAGTTAGGTGGATCGGCTCGGTTCGTCGGTTCTTTATGGTGAAGTGGTGAGCTTTCATACTTTGGAAGACTTAAATGTTTCATCATTTCTTATTATAGACTAGAGTTGAGACTTTCATTACCATTACCATTATCATTTTAATTTTTATTGCCATCTGTCAGAGTCGAGGACATGTCCCGACCAAACTAGTTTTGGTTTTTTATTTAGAAGGATTTGTTTAGATTACTGTGGATATCGGGTGATGTTGGTCAGTTTTTTGGTTGGTCTCGGTCATCGATTATAAATATGTTTTAACTTTCTTTAAGCTTATTGCATGCTATCTTGTTATATGTTCGAAATTCATCCAACATTAGGGGATGTTGTGTTTGGTTTGGTTAGGTGTAGAGCGTGATCTATGATTTATGTGGGACTTGAGATACCCATCATGGTTAAGCCCTGGTTTGGGTCATGACATGAGCTCTTGTCCATGTACCAAATCTAATACATCAAGTGTCTGCCATCCTTATACCAACCAATATTTTGAAGATTTTCAAATATCGATATATTTTACAATAATGATAGATATCACAACATTCACAACCATAATGAATACATAAACAACACTTGTAACAACAATAAGCTTTACACATAAGTTCATTGCATGCGATTAACACTTATGATATCAAACACTCCTTTACTTTTCTTGAACATGAATTGTAAAAGCAACACTAAGGAATAGTTAACATGCACACATAAAACAAGTTGAATTTTTAACTATATTAAATCATCACCTACCTTAATCTAAGCTTGAAATGCTCTAAGGAACTTGAGATTTACTTTTCCTTTCTACCTCGGCTTGATTGTGGTATAAAAATAGGAATATAACACATATTCTACCAAATAACCTACAATATTGAGGATTACAGCCTAATCCTAAAACCCAAGACCAAATATGTGATCATCACACCCATTCTAGGATTTTTTTTACCATCAATTCACCTTAAAATTATCAATTTCATGGTTAGTGAATTACTATTGGGGTTAATGAATTTTTGATGATTGACAAGAAAAAGAAATATGTTGATCAAGCTGGTTTACTGATGCACGATAACAAGGATGCAAGCTCAAAAAAAGTTTACTGATAAATGAGGACAAGAGTGCTCGATCTCAGGAATGGATAAGTTTGTAAATATGATAAACACAAAGAATCTATCATATATGAAATAAAGATTTTGAGTCTGATTATAACAAATCAAGATAAGAGAGGTTGAGTTGAAGAAGGAGTTTTACTGTGAACAAAACTCTAAAGAGTTAAGAGTTTCACCTGAGTAAGAAGACTTATCTGACACTTACAAATTAAAATGCAATTGACTTAACAGTTTACAGCTTGAAGGAGCATGTAGTTAAATCTGGTTTTATTAATTGGAAGGTAAGGAGTCTTAGTTTCTATGTATTAGGTTTGGTTCTTGAGTTGTAATATTGATGTAATTCTAGTTTCAGTGAAGTATAGACTGACTTATGATTATTGTCTTCAAGTTGGGGAACTCAATGACTTAGGACCATATACCTTGAGAGGTTTGTGAGTGGTGTTTGAATAGGAGTTAGAGTTTATAATTCTTAGATTACATAAGTCTTTTAATTTGTTGTTTGCTGAGGCTCAAAGTTGCATAGCAAAGTTTGAGGTAAAATCCTGTAGAGGTATAGGTCGAGGTTTTTCACACCTTTTTGAGCCGGGTGTTTTCCACGTGAAAATTACTGTATTATTTACTTATACTATACAACTTTATTGAAACATGTTAGGCAACTTGTTTCACTCATAGGTTACTATTAAGTTAAAATAAGTAAATTAGTAGGTCACACGCTTTATTAATTACAATCATGCAAGAGTAAATTCAAAGGGTTTACACCCAATTTATCCCACTGCACCAGAAAATTCTACTATTTCAAGCTAAACCCTCCCTTAAAATTGTAAAAGTGATTCTAAGGCTTAGAATAAAAAAACTAGTGGATAAAAATATATAACTCACCTTTATAAAGAATTCAAGTAGAAAATATGGTGAAAATTATTCCAAATCGCTCAAGCCCTCCCCAAAATGTGTTTAGAAATAATAAACTATTTTTAAAAATTTTTATGTATAAACAACGATTTATCCTGCTATAGAGACCCAATCCCATTATAGTAGCATCGTTATAGCGGAATTCGTCTGCTGTAGCAGGATTGACCGACTGTTACTCCCGTTATAGTGGGAATTTCTCTGTTATAATGGTAGCTCCATAACAACCTGAAATTTTTAACTCCCAATTTCAAAAATCTTAACCCAAATATTTGTATTATTGACTTATCCATAATGATGAAAAGGGCTTGTTCTAGTTGAAATATAGATCAACCTATCACATGCTAGATAGTTCATCTAAAAGATAATTTTTTCCAAAGATTTTATAGCACATCTATGTTATAAATTAAAAAGATACCTTTAATAGTATATTCGGCTGAGTGGTGTCAAGAGGTGATAACTTGACCTTTGAAAGTAGAAGGGAGATTTTGAATAGCCTCTAATATCGATGAAGATGGAGAAATGCGTGAGAGAGAAAGAGAGGTAAAATCTAAGAGGTTGGACACGACTGAAATCAATGGGCGTGATTTGGGGAGAAAGTTAGAGGGACAAATATAGTGTGGGAGATTTTTGGCTAGACTTAAGGGCATATATCTAACATGTTGATATGAGATCAAATTATATATACTTAATTATTATTTGTCTCATATTTAATATTTTTATTTATCCTTTTTGAATATAAATTTTATAAATTATGCTAAATATTATATTTTTATTTATCAAATTAAATTAATATAAAAGTAAATAAATTTGAATCAAAAATAAAATTAAATTGAAAAGTTACATAAAAAAATTAAACAGACAGTTTAATGGATTAAATCTAATATAATAATATACATGCGCAAGTTGAATTTGAATTGAAAAGAGAAAGTAATCTTACCTGAGATGTGGTAACATGAGAAGTGTTGGAAGCAAGTTGAGCGGCAAAGGGACAACATGCAGACCAATGAATAAAAATGAGAAAAGTTGAGGCGGCTAGGTGCGACTACGACACGCTATGCAGTCCAATTCCAGTCTGAATTTTTGTTTTCTCAATTCATTTTGCACTTAATTATTTTATTTAAGAATTTTTCTTATATTTATAAATATTTTATAAAAATATTTTTAGTATAACTTTGATAATTTTGAAACTTTCGAGAGATAATTTGTAAATTATTTATTTAAAGAAAGCTTGAAGTCATAGTGAAGACGGGAAAAACTAATTTATTCTTTTCTTCTCCATCATTATTAATTTTCTTTTGAAAATTCAAGATTTTCGAATTTATTCTATTCAATTTATAATTTCATAATTATAATTTTTTCTATAATTTCTAATTGTGATTTTCAATCCATGAGTAGCTAAATCCTACAACTAGAATTATGAAACTCATGATGAATTAACTAAGTAGGTTAAAGTACGTAGTGGTTCTTGAACATTGTTGATGTATATATTGTTATTTTCCTCACTTTGATTGCTTTTTGTCAACATTAGAAATCGACTTGTCTTTACTCTGGATGAAAGAATGAGTAACAGATGAGAGAAGAGAATAAATAATAGAGACTTGTATCTATCAACCTTCACTTAATAGCTTGAGTCGATAATCTGAAAAAGTTAATTTGGGATCCAAAATAGGAGTTAGTAGTGTAAACTCAGGAGAAGAGAATACTTACTTGAGGATAATAATTAAACAAGAGCAAAAAACTATTTTAAGTGTACATAACCTATCTATTCTATATGCTAAACATAGGGATAGATCACGTACGTAGAACCTATGGAGTTATGATATCACGGGAAACAAAATCCTAGTTCATCATTCTCATTGATTTTCTCAATATAAATTGATATATGTTTACTTGTTACTTAAATTTAAAAATTATTTACTTGTTCTTTTAAATTCCTCCTTAAAATAAATGAGTAAAATCCTAAATAACCTTATTGACCTAGGTTCTAACTATATCCTCATGAGATCGATCCCAACTTGATTGGGTTTTATATTCAATAGAAATTGCTTTATATTTTATTTTTAGGTGTAATTTGGATGAAATCACCTTTTCTTTGCTAGGAAACTATTAAGTGATGTACTATTATGTAATTATTTTAAAGTATTGTATGGTTTAGTAGATATATTTGGGATGTTCTTTTAATTATGTAGCTTTTCCAGAAAAAAATGGAATTGGGCTAAGCCTGTATTCACTACGTAATAAGAAAAAGAATTAACAATGAAATGAATAGATTTATCCATATATTATAGAATCTCTTGGATAACTGTTCATTTTGAAAACACAATCAGCAAAATACTCACAAATCTTCAAAAATTAGTGAAACAGACATCATTGTAACATCAGCAAAAAAAAAAGTCTAAAAATACTGTCCACCCAAGTATCAAAATCTTGAAACATTGAAATAGTCCAAATCCCTAAAATCTTAAATAATTTATACCCTAACCATATAATTTTAATTACCAAGTAAATATTATAAATTAATTTCTTCTCTCCAATTGTACCCTCCCTAAAATTTTGAAAATTACAAAGTAGTCTCCATCCCCAAATTTGTAATTACCAATTAAAAGTTAAAATCAATTTCTTCTCCCCAAATGCTCATGATTTCTCCTTTTCAGGACCCTATTTCGGTGAAAAAAAAAATCAAGTCTTTCATCCAGTTCAATTATTGTTATTTCTAAGTTTCAATCATTATTAGTTGATTCAGTTACTGTTATCTCTTTCTAATTTCGTCATTATTTTAAAAGCTATACTTATTACGACCCAAATTAACATCTTGATGGCACCCATATTTCCAACCAATCGATATGCCAATAGAATAATTTTATCAGTTTATTTTATAAAATTTAGGGAAAGAGTTGTAATGACTCTCTAGACTGTTTTCTATATTTCCATACTACTTTGGTGATTAGAGCTTTTCTATAGATTTTTCAAGTCATTTATGAATTTTTGGAGCTGATTGTTCAGTTACCGGGTGGTTCATTTGATTTTTGGAACCTTTCCTGCTTTAAAGTTTTTGTTGTTAAGAGTTGAGTATCGGGCCTAAAATGCAGGTAAATGGTCCCGTATGTCAATTTTGATAGTTTTGTTAGAACAAAAATATTGATTTTAGGCTATGAGAATCTTTGGTTTGGGTTCCAAGGTTTCTGGACTTATTTGGGCTATTGGGTGGAAATTGATTAAAATAACCCTTGGGTGTGAGACCCATATTTGATCAAGACGACTTTATATGGGAATTTTGATGTAGTCGTTGAGTCCAGAATGTCTAATTTGGTAGGGTATCATAGTTTGTTTGCATTCATAGGATTCCAAACTAATCTCGAGGGTCCGATCGAAACTCGGTAAGTTTTGCTAAGTTGTTGGTGTAGGCATCAACTATAGGTTACTAAAGCAGTCAAGCCCAAGCCCTACCCCTTGTCACTAAAGCAACCCTATTACCACTTTAGAAGTAGTTGCTTAAGCAATGATTGATCGCTTTAACAATAGGGTATATGTGAGGATGATCCACTTTAGCGGTACCTTGCCTGCCGTTTTAGTGGTGATATCTTAAGTGGCCATATGGCCAATTAAGCAGCCACTACTGCTATTTATGAGCGGTTACGAGTCCGGACTTTCATAAATCCTAGACATCTTAGAATCTTAGAAATTTCGATTATTGGGTGTCGGGAGCAATTTGGAAACACTATCTTGTTCATTTTCTCATCTCTATTTCCATAAGTTTTCATTAGTGTCTTGATTAATTTTTTGATTTAAATTCAAATTTCTAGTTTACTTTATGGGCTGATTTAGGGTCCATTCATGCTCGAATTTCGCCCATTTTTTAGGATAAATGATCCTTAAGCTTAGAGAGACGTTTTGATGGTTTCAAAGTTGTGATTCTGCAATTCTTTTTTTTTTCTTTGAATAATTTTGGGCTTTTATTATAATTAAAATCTAAAACACATTATAAAGGGCCCAACACCCTTAAAAGTCCACACACAAATAACAAAACATAAAATATTCAAAGCCTAACTCGGTTGACCCGAGTTTCCACAACATATAACCCTTGTAGGGTTTCCAAAATGGTCACTTCTCTTTCCTCTTCACTTTCCCTATCATATGAGCTAATGTTTCCGCCTGACCTCAATACTAAGCTCTTTCTTTTTTCTTGTAGGTTATCAACCTTTGTGGTCGTCTATTTTTAGTTGTTATTGTTGTATTCTTAGCTATCAAGAGTGAGTTTTGCTCTTCCTTACTCTATTTTGCTATAACTCTCTTCTTATAATTTTCTCTCTTACAGCTGTGTTCTCTAATGGATGGTGTAGGCTCACTCTTCAACACTATAGGATCTTGTCTATTGTTACCTCTTCTGATAAACTGGTAATACATTACCCTACTCTTACCTCCAGTATTGCTTGTACTTACCTTATTGTTTCGTAGGTGGAGCTGGAATGAAGTGCAAAGGTATCTTTAATCTACTGCCACAAATGTTGAGTGATTTGGTACCAGGTTCTTCATGTCCAATCTGACCTCAGATCCTCCCATTTTGCCGGGTCCTTTTTGTTGGCTGATGTATATAGGCTAATTAGAATTTATCTCCTTTTGATGCCTTTGTGGATATTTGTAATTATGCTTGTAAAGTACTTTATGCTTAGCCTTCCCATCCCCCCATCCCTTTAATGGTGATACTCTCAAGTATGAGCTTTGTAATTTATAACTGCTTATCAGCCTCCTACTTGTGGATTCTAAACTGTGAAAACTTGTGGAAGTGCTTCCTCCTTTGTCTATTGCTGTGTTTGCTAAGAAGTCAGCTATTGCATTTTCTTCTCTTAAAATATGCTGAAATGTATGGACCTTGTTTGCAA